>NW_027137583.1:581250-840065 GCF_001692895.1 Cenococcum geophilum 1.58 | reverse complement strand
GCGGACAGACTGTCTGCGCTCTGGCGGATTGTCGTCTGCGCTCTAACGACCTGGTTCGTCTGGTTCTGGCGACGGTCGTCTGGTCTCTGGCGACGGTCGTCTGGCTTCTGGGTAACGTCGTCTGGTTCTAGGTAACGCGTCGTCTGCGTCTGGCGACGCGTCGTCTGGCTTCTGCGTAACGCGTCGGGGGTCTGGTTTCTGGTAACGGTCGTCTGGTTCTAGCGATAGTCATCTAGTTCTAGCAACGGTCCTCTGCTGGCTGCCGTTCTAGTTGCCTCCCTAGTAGGCGAAGGTTAAGGAAAGGCTTAGGCGAAGGGTAAAAATAAAGGCGGCTACATAGCCAGAGACACGGTGTAGACCGCCTATCGAGGAATATAGTCCGGCGAGGACCCCGATGCAGAGCTTCGTGTTAGAGCCTCCGTACGCCAGAGAGCTTCGCGGCAGAGCCTTGCTGCAGAGCCTCTGCTACCGTAGAGCTTCGTAGTAGAGCTTCGTGTAGACAGCCTTCCGCGCCGAGCCTCGTGCGCAGAGGCTTCGGTGTAGAGCCTCCGTACCGGCAGAGGCTTCGAGCGCAGAGCCTCGTGCAGGCGAGCTTTGTGCCAGAGCTTCGTGCAGAGCTTCGTGCAGAGCCTCGTACGCGCAGAGCCTCCGCAGCAGAGTCCTCGTGCAGAGCCTCTGCTACGCTTAGTAGCTTCGTTGCAGAGGCTTGTCGCTGCAGAGCCTCCGTACGCCAGAGCCCTCGCGCAGGGCCCCTCGCGCAGAGCCTCGTGCAGAGCCTCTACGTAGAGCTTCGTGCCAGAGCTTCGTGCAGAGCTTCGTGCAGAGCTCGTGCAGAGCTTTCGTGCAGAGCTTCGTGCAGAGGCTTCGTGCAGAGCTTCGTGCAGAGCTTCGTGCAGAGCCTCCGTACGCAGAGCCTCGCGCAGAGCCTCGCGCAGAGCCTCGTGCAGAGCCTCTACGTAGAAGCTTCGTGCAGAGCTTTCGTGCAGAGGCTTCGTGCAGAGCTTCGTGCCAGAGCTTCGTGCAGAGCTTCGTGCAGAGCTTCGTGCAGAGCTTCGTGCAAGAGCTTCGTGCAGAGCTTCGTGCAGGAGCTTCGTGCAGAGCTTCGTGCAGAGCTTCGTGCAGAGCTTCGTGCAGAGCTTCGTGCAGAGCTTCGTGCAGAGCCTCTGTACGTAGAGCTTCGTGTAGAGCTTCGTGTAGGAGCTTCGTGTAGAGCTTCGTGTAGAGCTCGTGTAGAGCTTCGTGTAGAGCTTCGTGTAGAGCTTCGTGTAGAGCTTCGTGTAGAGCCTTATGCAGAGCCTCTAAGTAATAAAACTGTGTAAAAATTTATTTGCGTAATTAGTATATAACTTTACCTTAATTGCATGTCAAGGAATATACAGTTAGCTTTTAAAGTTGTTAAATAGGTTAACTGCGTGTTAAGGAATATATAGTTAGCTATTAAGTAGGTCAACTGCGTGTCAAGGAATATATAGTTAGCTTTTAAAGTTGTTAAATAGGTCAACTGCGTGTTATTTNACNTTTNGATNTGTNAAATTGGTCAATTGCGTGTCAAGTTNGTNAANTNCGTGTNGAGTTGGTCAAATTGCATGTCAATTACGCGAAACGCGAAAACCAAAGTCTACTTGAATCTCATCCTGCGAATATTTTCCCGATGTTCTAGTACTCTCCCCCTTATAATAGTATAGGTGTGCATTCTCTTTAGTACGGGCATCCCACCCTTAGCATTACCTTGTAGATTTAAGCGTCCCACTTAATCTAGACCTAGGCTTCCTACTTAATTTGAGCGGCCCACTTAGTCACCATCTAGCCTACTCGTAGTTCCCGCTACTAGAGTCTCTATTAGCACCTGGTCTTAACCTAGGCTTCCCACTTAATTTAAGCGGCCCACTTAATCACTATCTTGCCTACTCGCAGTTCTCGTAACTAGAGTCTCTATCGGCACGTTTAAGGTAGTAGGGGGAGGTGTAGGTTGGCTCGTAGTTTGATTTAAGTATCCCACTTGATCTTAATCTAAGCGTCCCGCTTAATCTTAACCTGGGCTTCCCACTCAATCTAAGCGGCCCACTTGGTCACTATATCTCGTAGCTTACCTTATAGTATGCACCTGACGTGCTCTATAAGGGAACCTATACTCATTATAAGCATAGCACGTTTAGGGTCAGGGGTAGATTAAATTACTATCAAATTCTTCCTCAGCTATTGCTATATTCCCTACTTCTTCTACCTTAACAGGACCTTAATCTTTCTTCTTGGCGTTATTAAATCGGAATTGTCTGAGCAGGGGACAGTCTTCCTGGTAGTGGCCTTCCTAATAGCATACTCTGCACTTGTCTTTCTCTAGTGGCCTTAGCTCCTTACTATAGCTGTAGCTCTTACTTACTTAAGACGATGAGCTGTGACGATAACGTAATAAGGAATAATTAAATCTACCAGCACGACCTCTGCCCCTTGTTTGATCTCAGTTTCCCCTTCTCCCCCTAGGTTCGTCTTTCCTCTCTTATACAAGTGCTGCATTTTATACCTATATAGGGCGAGCAGTCTTATACTCCTAAAGAAGGGTAATACAGCTCTTAAGGTCTCGTTTGTCTCGTAGGCACCAGGTCTTCGCATTCTGCCACATAACATCGCTTAGGAGGGCTAGGAGAAGCTGCTCTTTGATATCGTTGTTGGTAAGTGCTTAAGGCGTTGAGGCTAGATTAATCTTAAATCGATTAAGTATGTAGAGGAACTTAACAATTTGTATCTTCATAGGGTCGAATATAGTGCTATAGAACTCTTTGCGAAGTCTAGATATATAGACCTCGTCTTTGGCCTTATTGAATTTCTTTATTCCTTCCCATATTTCTTGAATATCGTACGCCTTTATTATCACACGCATCTCTTCCTGACGGTCGTCTCCTATCAAATTATAGATGATCTTATTTGCTTCCCCTTGTCTTCTTCTTCCGTCAGTTAAATTAACTCGATTTAGGTCCTCTGCACCAGTAACAAAATCCCAGCCCTCTGACATAATTAGGGCTGCCTTGCAGGTGCGCTCCCAGTCTACAAAGTTGTCTCCATTGAAAATGACGATTTTACCGGCCTTGTAATCGTACGTAGGTGTCGTTGAGGTTAAGGTAGAGAAGGTTATTTTAGGGGTCGATTTTCGAGTCAGGAGAGGTGTTGCTACCCAGGCTCATAACCTGTTGGAATTACAAGGTCATAGGGTCACAGCGGAGGTGTCTTAAGGGTCTAATTAATGATAGAGATAACACAGACGATGAATATTGATTAATTCGTGATGCAGTAGATGCGGTTGATGTCTATATAGATTGCATGCAGAGCTCGGTCTTGCAATGTGTCCAGAGCTTAGTCAGCACCCCTAGCGCTAATTCTGACAAGACAGCCTCTGCTACTGAACCTTGCATATATGGCCATACCGCGTTATGCCCACTAGGAGGAGACGTTTTCGAGAGTGCATACTCGAGGACGACGTATGGGAAAGAACGGTTTAGGTTATCGAAATAATTAAAGTCTTTGACCATAGAATCAGCGTCGGTGTATATATGAAAGTCTATGAAAGCTGGAAAACATCATAGGTGGACAAACCGTCTCTGGGTTGCGCAGTGTAGCGTTCCACATCCTGAATAGGCAGCTCGTTACCGCAGCGGAATAGTGTTTTTAGGCCTATCCTCTAGAAAATTCCTGACATTGGTCGGGCCTGTGGGCAATAAATATATAATAAGGCCCCGACACCCGCCAGTGAATATAATTTCCGTATGAGATATCTCTTGTCGTCCAAGTCATGTCACCACCGTTGAGAGTATACGAACACTCCGCTTCTTCTCCAAGTCTTCTCTTCGCATTGCAATCTTGCCTCCCATACAGCCTTCCTCTATACCGCCGCGTCCAATTCCTTGATCGCGGTCCAGATGCACATGTTTTAGCTACCTTCCTGCCGGGAGAAGATACTGATATCCATAGCGGTTCTCAAGATGCAGGCAACATTCCAAATTGCTTCGCCGCTGCTTTCATCGACCGCTCCCTGCGGCCACAGACTGAAATGTGGGCGTTTGTGCGCGGAGAGATGCCAGACCACCAACCCCAGGATCGCTGGCCTGCGTCTGTCGCAGCCTTAATCACAAAGGAGCCGGGGGCAAACCCTTCACAGGTTGAAGAGGCTTCATCTACTCTAAAGACTATTCCAATTCGAACAAAGATATCTACCCCACATTCTAGCTCTAACGCAACACTCTCCTGTCCAACCTGCACCTCTGCCTTCATCTCTCTTCTCAAATATATATCTGCCCTTCCCGACGTCCCCCTCCGTCCAGACAACGAGAAATATCTCAAAATGGCTACAGCCAATGCGACAGCGTTGGGAGAGCTCGACGTCCGACATCAATCTATCAACTCAGCCTCTTACCTTGCGCATCTTTTAATACCTACAGTGCTAACACTCGGTACGCTACACTCCTCTCTAACTTCCATCCTGACTGCACTCAAACTCGTCCGCACCGAGTTCCCCGGCCTTGAAGCACCATGTCAGAAATTCCTTTTCCGACTTTCAGACCTGAATGCTCCTGTAAGTCTGCCCGAAGGACTGCGTTGGGGAGAAATGCGGGCTCAAGATTTGAAAATCGTGCAAGCGCGAACGGCTATTCCGCGGAGCGATCGGGCACTCTCATCTCTCAAAAGCGTTGGTGTATTCGAAGAGGACACTGACGCTCCTATCGCATGGGCCTTTCTCGGTTCTGATGGAAGCTTGACATCCTTGCATGTCGAGCCAGCATTCCGTAACCGTGGGCTTGCGAAGGCGGTTGCTGCGAGGCTGTTCCGCGAACACGTGCCGGGCAATGTATGTGCTGACCATGGGGATGATTGGGCGCATGCGGATGTGTATGAGGGCAATCTGCAGAGTGAACGTGTATGCAAGAGTCTTGGGGGACAGAAGTGGTGGTCAATTTTTTGGGTGAGATTGGATTTGGGTAGAGTAGGGACAATGGACGATGAATCTTAATGCAAGCATGAGGGGAAATTTTGGTTTAACAGGTCCGGGAGAATGCGAATGCCCATAGTAACGCTGGTTGATGGGCGAATCTAGGCCAAGAACATGGTTTGGGTATTGGGTAAAGTTTGTCTGAAGGGATTTTGCAGATATTTGGATACCTAAGAAGCATCGTTAGCTTCTGTAAGAATCGAAGACCGAAATTACAAGAAATTATGCAGATAGTTGCGTCATGAAAAAATTAGAGTGTTGTTGCGTTTTGATCCTCATTGAGATTCTCAGTGTTAAAAATGTATAATCATCCGCGGGTTGCTACGAAAGAGGAGTCTGAACATACCTCGGTGTTTTGGAATAGACGTTTGCCAATCATTAATTCATGAAAGATAAGCATCACTACTAGACAAGCATGCATACTTCATAGAGTTTCCAAGGCTCTATATTCTCTGCCGACCAGGCTATGCCTGCGGGCACTGCCGTGTACATGATCTTTACCATCAGATCATGCAACCGTTAAAATACCTAGGTAATAACGCCGTAAGAAAATTGGGTCCAGTACTCTAGTCGAACAGACCGAAGCCCATATCCTCATCTTCGGATTCTTCCTTCTCAGACTCAGCCTTGGTTGGCTCGCTGGCTTTGGGCTCATCACCGCCAGTTGCTGCAGCAGGAGCAGGCCCAGCGGAAGCATATTTATCGGGGTTCTGGATGCGGTCCTTAAGCTCCGCGATTTCTTCCCAGTCGTAATCAGTCTCAACGGCAACAGCAAGGACCTTCTTGTATGAGTTGACGATCGAATGCATAACTGATGGAAGAGTCGGGTAGTTAATGGCAAGGGAGACTGTGGCGATTGTGGCGACGCAAGATGAGAATGCCTTGAGGAGCTGCGATTCCTCAATGTCCAAAACATCCGCATGGAAAGTCTGGCCGTTATCGTAAATTTGAGAAACACCCATGCCATAGGTGAAGGGACTACAAAATAGTCAGCTCTTACGAATGTACCTCTAATTTGTCCACATCAATCCATACCTAATGTTCAACATGTTGAGCAGCGTAGCTTCGGAAGCACCAACTTTACTTCCAGCCTCGACGAGTTTCAGGTCAGTAGTAATTTCAATCGTACCACGAGCAATCTTGGTAGGGACACCAAGAGCCTGGAAGAAAGACGTCTTGCCGGGTTCCATGCCAGTGTTTCCAGAAGGAACGTACACATCGTCGGGGGCGACAGCACCGGCTCTGGCTGGAGCAGCAACTCTATTGCTCAGAATTTTGTCGCGGGTCTCCTTGAGGTCACCATTGGTCTGAGATACGCGATTAGAACCGCGAAACTACTAAGAGACACATTATACGTACGAAGACGAAGCCGACATTGCCTTTGACGTGGGGAAGAAGACGCTCGTACTCAGGGAAGTCGGAGATGAAGCCTTTGATGGCGCGGCGAACCATGGTGTTCTTGCCCATCTAATTCATTGTTAGCTCCATGAACGCAATCTCACACGATAAGGAAAAATGCTGGGCTCACCAAAACTACACCCTCGCCCCGGAGGGCCTGTCGAATCTCGTGCATCTGTTGTGAAGACACATTGTCGACGGTGACGATGAAGATACTCCTGAACTCTACGATGCCATTAGAAATTTGTTTCAAAGGATGTCTGTCTGGTACCTTACCCTCAAGGAGGGCCTTGAGCTTGTCGAAGTAAGCGGCCTTAGTATTATTTTTGCCCCCCATATCTTCGATAGACGAGAATATAGGATATTTAAGGACTTAAGGCGGAAAGGGAGTCAAGATGAAGTGTAAAGCTGGTGTTGGAGGTTGAGCAAATCTAAATTTCTTCGAAGTTGTGTGAGCCTGTGCGTAGCGAGGCGCTAGTGCTCTTTTGAGGAAATTTGATGGATGCATTTGATGCATTCCACGACCTCTTCTTCGCCCTTTCGTACATAATTTTTCAAGCGTCGACATGGCACATCCCTATCAATGCATTCAAGTATGCAAACCGGATCCAAAAAATCAAGAAAAGTGGATGATACTGGGCGCATGTGGTCCAAACATCGTCTCATATGTATCGACCGGCACAACTGCCATTTGGTCGATGCGAGAAGAGTCTGAAGTAAGTTCGGAGGGAGTGTTTTGATTTCTTGAAATGCTTTTGACCTGATTAGGGTAGTTAAGTCGTAAATCGGACGCGGACTGAGTGTGCTTAGGAAGACGATCTAAAGGAACCGCCTGGGAAGAAACTAAAGCTAGCAAATCTGACTGTAGAGCGCCCGAATGTTACTCAAATGCTTGTTTCAGGCGATAGTCGGCATTTGGTTACTGTGACTGCAGAAGACAAATGCGTGCGCGTCTCTCATATCACTGTTGATGGGCATTTGCAGGCATTGACTCAGAGGTTAGAAACGTGATCTTCATTTTTCAATTTACGTTCATCCTTGACTGGTTCCAAGGTCCATGCCAAAGCGCCCCTGTGCGATCACCTTGACCACAGATAATTCTGCTATCCTTTGTGCAGACAAATTTGGGGATGTCTATGCGCTGCCTCTTCTGCCATCTCCTGAAGAAGCTGAAGCTGTCCCTCAACCCGTTACAGAGGAAGCAGAGACTACTCCGAAGACGTTCATCCCTGCAGCTACGCCCCTTACGGTTCATTCCGGAAGAAATAGAAAAGCTCTCGAGGCGCAGCTCAAGCAGGCAACCCAGCAGTCGAAGACCAAAGAACCTCTGAAGTTTAAGCATGAACTTCTCCTAGGGCACGTGTCAATGCTCACAGATATCGCATATGCCACGGTCGGTCCGCGGGAAGCGGGCAGACAGCCTCGGAATTACATATTGACTGCAGATCGAGACGAACACATTCGCATCTCGCGAGGTCCACCACAATCTCACATCATCGAAGGATTTTGCCAAGGTCATCAAGAGTTTGTCAGCAAGCTCTGTCTTATAAAGCCTGACCTTCTTATGTCTGGGGGTGGTGATAGTCACTTATTTGTCTGGGATTGGCTGAACTGTCGGTTGTTGAAGAAGATTAATGTCAAAGACCGTATACTAGACTTTTTCAAGGAACACCCGCAGGACACAGTGGCGCTTGAGGGCCGAGGGGAACCCAATATCGCTATTTCTGGCCTGTGGGCCATTCCAAATGAAGAATCAAGGGTGGGTCCTCTTCTAGACCACCAAGGGTGTGAACATTCCTCAGCAACTAACATCAACCCACTGCTACAGGAGAGTGTTTTGGTAGCGTGTGAGGGTGTGCCGGCCCTGTTCCACTTCATGATTATGATAGAACAGACCATTCCGGATTTGTGCCATGTTTTACCATTGGCGGGAAACCCTCTGGATTTTGTTATACTGGATTTACCTTTGGATGGAAGCATTGCTGTAGTTTCAATTGACAATGTTCATGAGCCAGGTTCGACATCGTCATTGCGTCAAGGTGTATGTAGAAAGCTGTGATGGTTTCACTTTGCAACAACTGATCGTCGAATTAGGGTCGGTCACCGCGCTTACAAATGTTCAAAATCAATTCTAGCGAAACTTGGGAACCATACTCTGGCATCGACAAAGACCTAGAGTGGTTTAGCTACGAAGCACCGATGGGTAGGGCTGCAGGTGGCGGGGCAGGAGAGCCGGGCCGTGTCATAGTGGGAGATGCGAGTGCTGGAAGAGGTGAGGAGGTGATGCGAGATCTTCTTTACGGAGTAGGGAATTTGAGAAAACGAGCTGGTGCTGATGAATAATAAGATTTGATGGCGGACTTGTTTCGGGACACGGTGGTGGCGTTAGATAAACAAAAACGGTTTGGCGAGCAGAAGGCTCGTCGATTGGGCCGCGGCTTCGATTTTTTTCTGGTGCTATCCATACCCGACTCCCGAGGCACGGCAGGCGGCCGGAGTACAGTGCTCAGCAAGCTAGCCTCACGGGGTTGGTGAGTGAGTGCAGGAGTATGAAATCGTCTGTGCAGCAGGTCTAGGTCGGGCAGCGCTCGTAAGCACGACGGAGCGGGCTTGCTCGCAAATCTGTCATCGGTGCGAATCGGGAAACCAGCCGATGGCGCAAAAAAGTCAACCAGCACCTGTCCAGCTCTCTGCTTTTGAAATCACCCTTAACACCCCTACAATACTGTGCAAATCCACAACATCTCCCTAGATACTGCAAGCCTTGTCATTCCATTCGGCAGCTCCGTCAGCCTTTTGCGAATTGTCACGCTGTGTCCGTCTTCGAGAGCATTCCGTCATTGGTCCTATAAAACCGTGCTACCTCGAACGAACGCCCCTCGTTTTTGATTAAATAATTACCAACTGTCTTCAGCCGACGCACAACCAACTTAACCGCCAAACTGTTTACCTCAACCCTCCGTAGAGCAAGTTCCTCCTTCTTTTGCTCTTTTGCAATCCCAATAGCTGCCGCCGCCTCATTTCAGCAGAGAAACTCGGCCGCCGCGGGGCTTCCTTCTCTAGCGAATCCGCTTTCCACAGTCGCCAAAGGTGTGCGGAAGATGCATTCAAAAGTAGTCAGTAAGTCATTGTGCCCCTACCACAGTCCCAGAAGGCGGGAAGCTAACATTTATTGCAGTCATCGGGTGAGTTTGACGCGTCTCCTCCGCCATACTTCGGCTATACGCGTTCCTTGTGTCCGGAGTGCGTGTTACAACACATGCTGATTCTACGTGAACTATAGCTCAGGTCCAGCCGGACACACTGCAGCGATATATGCTGCCCGAGCCGATCTCAAACGTACGCGTTATGTAAAACCTTAGGAATGATGAACCCATAGCTAACGTGTCTTTAGCCGTCATGTATGAAGGGTTTCTCGCGTTAGGAATTGCAGCGGGCGGCCAATTAACCACCACCGATGAAGTTGAGAATTTTCCTGGCTTCAGCAAAATCCAAGGTCAAACACTGATGGTTAGTTCGTGAAACTCAATATCTGAGAGTTTCCCTTGAATTCCTTGCTAAATATTTGCATTATCTTTAGGACCAAATGCGCGCCCAGTCTGAAGCCTGTGGTACCGAAATCATATCACAAACCGTTGCTAAAGTCGACCTAAAATCCCGTCCATTCAAGTATTGGCTTCACCCCATGGGTGATGATGATGAGATTGAAGAAGAGACACATACCGCAGATTCCCTCATCATTGCTACAGGCGCAAAAGCGCGACGGCTAGATCTGCCGGGAGAGGACAAATATTGGGGTAACGGTGTTTCCGCATGTGCAGTTTGCGACGGCTCTTTACCAATGTTCCGGGATCAACCGCTGGTGGTGATTGGTGGTGGTGATTCTGCAGTTGAGGAAGCACTATATTTGACTAAGAAGGCGAAGAAAGTGACAGTTTTGGTGCGAAGAGATCGGCTGCGGGCGAGCAGGGCGAATGCAAGGCGTTTAACTACGCACCCGAAAATCGACATCAAGTATAACACCAATGCACAGCAGATAAAGGGTGAAGAGAAGAAGAACGGGCTCATGACTCACCTTGTCATAAAAAATAACGTCACGGGTGAAGAGGATACGATTGAGGCCAAGGGATTATTCTATGCCGTGGGCCACGACCCAGCCACAGCGCTCTTCAAAGACCAGTTGGATATGGATGAGGATGGCTACCTTACCACGACACCCGGCAGGGGTCTGACGAGCGTCGAGGGTGTGTTCGCGGCCGGAGATGTGCAGGATAAACGATATAGACAAGCCGTTACTAGTGCAGGTGAGTAAACGCGCATCCCTATTTAGATTACGGTCTGCGAAAACAGTCTAATAAAGTCTGGTCAAAAACTAACGCACACGGCATAACAGGCTCTGGTTGCGTCGCCGCGCTTGAAGCAGAGAAGTGGTTGTCAGAGCAAGAACCTACTGTCAAGAGCGAGCTAGAGGTTGAGAACCAGGTTGAGAAGTTGCAGGTCAATGGCGTTGTGCCGGAGTACCGCTCCAACCCGCTTCTCTAGGCGCTTTAACCCTTCAGCCTCTCGTGACGATTTCGGTTCAACACTGCGTCTGTAGGTATCCCGCTCGCATACTCTACCACTCGGATTTGTTTAGCATACGCGCCTCCTTGTTTTGCGCGAGGCCTCTCATGGAGTTCTACAAGCCTGCTTTTGCATTTAAGTATTTCTCTCACCATCTCATCACTCAATTTAGTGCACCTAAGACTTTTGGTGTGCCGAGTGCCGCAGAAGTTAGATAAAATAGGTTTCATTTTGCTTGTTGGACTTGAATGGACTGGCTGGAGCCGTTCGCTGGCTCGCCTGGTTGAATTAGCACGATAGAATTAATTCAAGGAATAGAGAATTGAAGATCATATATAGCAAGGTATTAGATCAATACAACAACTAAAGAAACTCGGTTTCCTTTTTATGGATATCGTGGCTGTGATAATTACTTCAGCAGTTTAATTTCACGATTCCAACTTCTAATAGAGATATCGAAGAATATCACATTTACATTTATTACGTTGTCAAACGTCAACTATTAAATAAGATGCGTATTGTTTGAAATATTTTGGAATCCCAGCCTACGTAGGTTGTTAATAAAGCCAACCCACGATACTCTAATATTGGAAACTACAAGATTGTGCATCTCATGACATGGAAATTCGTTGGCGGTGAAAGCTCTCGTGCTGGCCTGCGTAGAGCCCGAACAAACTTGGTAAGAAGTTGTTGATTTCGAAGGGGGCTTTTGACTGAAAGGCATGATGAGTGAGTGTTGGGTGCATGCTTTGTACGAGAGTAGCCGGTTGAGCTTGGGCGGGTCGAGCACTGGGTAAAACTTGAAAGGAAGAGCAGGAAGGTAGTTTTAACGGGGATAGAGCACCTAGGTGATGAGTTTGATCATCGTCTTCAGTGTTGGTTGAGGAGGGCCAGCGCACTTTCGAAGGCACTGACTACTTTTGTGTCTGAGGCGGGGTTAGCAGTGGATAGAAATTTATTATCGGCGCCAAGTGTAACGGTCGCAGCATAAGGAATGGACGTGATACATACAGTGCGCTCTCGTCGCCTCGAGGTTATTCTCTGAATTCCGGACGTGTGCTGTACGAGTCCGTAAACTACGACAAACATTTTAGTTCTCACGTCTTTGATTGGAGTCAAATTGGGAGGTCTATACCGCTTGAAAGACCGCTCAACTTCATGGGTTTGGCTTGTTTGCGCCCATATTGTGAAGAACTAGGAAAGCAATTTGTTAATAGTCGTACGAGACTCTGAATTAGTAATGGGAACAAAGTACATTCATGAGATTTTCCCACTCCTGTAATATCTCCTGCTCCTCTTTGTTCCTCTCGCTGATGGCGCGGTGATAGCGTTCCTCAAGCTTCGCCCAATCGAAGTGTTCAATTTCAGCCGCAGGGTCTAACTGCTCAGAATCTTCTGCCCCCCCGGTTCCTTCATGGCTGTCCTTAGACTCGCCGTTCTCCCGTGGTGGGATGATGCGCTGCGTGGTTGTAGATGTCCGAGGGGTCAATGCCTGGGTGGGACTGCCAGGTGTAGGTGTTTGCGAGCCATCATCTTTTAGTGAGCCAGACGAGTATGGGCGAGGCCCAGACTTGGTGCCAGGATTATCGCTCATGTCGTCGTGAGACCTTTTGCGCCTTGCTGGTTGGCCAAGAGTCTCGTCATGGGTTTCGGGCGGGGATGATGGGGGGAGTGGGCTGGATAGAGATGAAGAGGGTAAGCTCATTGGGCTTCTGTATGGCGAGGGTTAGTACTTTTAGGGTGAGTTCTAGTGATCAATGTGATGTTTTGAAATTATTCAGCGGTAGTTCCGTCTATGTTGTGGCAGCATGATTTGATGTTGAGGTTGCTAGCATGGAAGCGGAGCCCATGCCTTCAACGTTAACCTTGTGGTCGTCCATGCAGGTCCAAGCAGCGTCACACGTCCCGCGTGCCAGCCTGACTCGTAACCGCAACGCTAGGCCGCCGTTTGTGGCACACCTACTCAAAGTTATTTGGTGCTTTGCTGTATCATTCGCCATGTTGCTACTTTCTTTGTGATTTTGCCTTCACTCGCAACAGTTTTGGATCCGTTCGGACGCATAGATTCACTATGATGGAGTCTTAGTTCCCTTTTGAAGGTCGACGCCGCTCATCATGGTACTACCTCTTTTCCGCCAACACCTTACACCACTGTTTGGACCACTGGGAGCGGACGATATCACTTAGGCTATGGACTGCGATATATGTGGGAAGGCCTTTGGCCCGAAACTACCCCTACATTGCGCGACATGCGCCCGCAACGCCATCTACCCTCTCCGTTACGAGCAGGCTGTCACGTTGATCGACCGAGAGGCGTTGAATAAACACGTCAAAGCTGTTATTGAAGGGGATGATACAGTAGGGCAACACATCTCCCTCGGAGGATCTACTGGAGGCACCCTCATAGACCGACATGAAAGTACAAAGACAATAGAGCTACAGCGGATAAAAGCCGAAACTGCCGAGTCCGAGGAGCGCATAACACTCATTACTGAGCAGTCTGATCTACTCCGGAAGCAGCTTGAAGAAAGTAGGAAAGATATTGCGGCTAGGAAAGCTGCTCTGGCTCAACGTCGTTCCGACCTTGCCTCCGCCACACATAGCGTGGACGCTCGACGTTCAAATGAGTTGGACAAGGTTAAGCAGGGTATCAAGAAGATAGAATATAAATGGGATCGGAAACACCAAGAAACTGTAGAGGCACGTATGTATCTGTGCAGGGCAGCTGCTAAGCTAGCTGGACTGAAGCAGACACGGAGGAAGACAAGGGACGGTGGAACCAAGGACGTTTACAATATCGGCCCTGGTCAGAAAATTCGTATATATGACCTGCGAGATTTAAACAGTATGCCCTTGATATTGGAGCCATCTCTTTATTTCTGTTGCTGATGCTGCATTTAGATGCTCCTTTCGAACAGCTCTCTACTTCTTTGACCACCATAGCCCAGCTTTTGGTTCGGATTTCTCACTATCTAGCAGTCCGTCTCCCAGCCGAGATTACACTTCCACATAAAGACTACCCTCTGCCCACCATATTTTCGCCGTCGTCTTCTTACCAATCCCGAGATGTGCCATTTCCAGGGTCAACGCCGACACAGTCGTCCAGCAACAGCCCGGATGCTTCACGGACCCTCGAAAACCAACGACCTCTTCCACGGCCGAGGACGTTGTATCTTGATCGATCGCTTATTGATTTAGCCACTCAAGACCCTCCGGCTTATTCGTTATTCCTCGAAGGCGTGGCTCTTCTAGCTTATAATGTGGCATGGTTGTGTCGAACCCAAGGCATGCCTGATGAGTTTAACCACTGGGAAGACGTGTGCCCAATTGGAAAGAACCTCTGGAGACTGCTTATCCAACAGGAAAGCCGAGCATCGACCAAGTGGGATAGCCCCCTCAGTAAGGATGCTGCAGCTGCAGGGAAAAGTACCCCGACTAAAGAATCAACCCAAGCATTACCGACAGCGCGACCCGCTGTTGTTTTCGGAGAGTTCTCGCATGGAACCGCGCACTCTTTTCTGGGTGCTGCAGGAGAAACTGCTTACCTACGCACATGGAAGCTGACTCCAACCAAAATCATAGACAATCTTAAAGCCCTTCTTCTTGCAGATCAGCAGGGCCAAGAGTGGGAGATGCTCGATCAGAAGGAGTGGCATGGAATGGATGATGGGATGGCAGAGGAACCGGTGCTGGTTGGGCAAAAGCGCATAGAGACAGAAATTACAGATGACGGCAGGAGCATATTAAGCGCAACGACGACTGCCGCACCAACCATAGGTTCAGAGGACGCGCAGCAGCAGGCCAAGGCTAGGGGCGTTAACGGATGGACGAAGCTCAAGAGTCGTGCTGGGGAGGCATCAAAATAGATAACAGCTAGGCTACTCTACTCAATAACCTCTTTGTAATTTAAACGAAGGTACCTTTCCGATCTCCATTATTGCCTTTGGTTCTCTGAGTATAGAATTTTCAGGAAGGCATCGGTAGAATAGATAGCAGTAATATTCGGACCGTTCGTGCACCGGGAGACGTCTACTGTTCATCTTAAAATTCTAGGTTTATTGGGAACGCTGGTCGCAGACACCACGCGACTCAATCACGACCCGTTTTGCCAGTCACGCAGCCAGAGCTAGAGTCCTTCAAATGCACATGAAAAGCATGACCGAGTGTGGTACCTCAGAAGCAGCTCAACGCCGCCGAAGCGGTTGTGTTAAACGCCAGACACGGCATCTCTTTGTCGTGAATAGCACTTGCAATTAGCCGTGTATAAAGAATCTTAAGTTGCCGACGGTGGTATTCTCAGCATTGAAGGTCGAGGTATGCGGATCGAGGTCGAGTCGTGTTCGTATAGACATGTGTACGCGTCCGATTCGATTCGATCGGCGGACGAGAGACTGCCTCCCTCTCCTCTCCTATTGCGTGAGCGCTCGTAATGTCGTTCGCTCGTCTTAGCCTATCAATACAAGTCGGGTCAACCTAGACACCGGACACTGCGTGAAGGTGCAAGCTCACCGTCCGGCATTGCAGCTCACTGTGATAATTTTAGAACGGATGGCATGTGCATGAGGCATTCGGACGTCATTATGTTTGGTTGAGTTATCTTGAATGATGGAAAAGGAGCAGATTGCGACTCAAATAAATGGGAATCGATATATGAACCACGCTATCGAGGATCCGCCAGCATTAAATCTTGGAAACAGCCCGTTTTACTATTGATGCTAGATGCTCAAATCTCCTGGGCAATCCGTCTTCCATACTTGTTTTAATGATGCCTCATTAAACTTAGACTTCTATGCATGGGTGGCCATTTTGCATGGCTGTGACGAGTCTATTATGATGGTTATACTATGAATTTATTTCCACACCACGTGAAAGCTGACGACGACATCCTTGGTCTTCACTATTTGGCCTAAGCAAAGGATTAGTAGCAACGCACGGAATTTACGACATTTTGGATTGGAATTTGCACATTTTCATTGGCGTGTTCGTCTAGTAGAGTAGTTTGTACATGATTAACATGAGTATTAAGTGTCGGGGGGTGTGTATGCGAAACCAGTTCCCAATAAGAAAATTCCATCGCCATATCCTCCTGAAAACGCAGACATCAGAAATTATCTTTCGAGGAACTGCTCCCACTGCCAGATGTATTTAAGAAGATGCATGCGAGGGAGTTAGAAAATGCACAGCGTCTATGCAAGGAAGAAACCAGCGGCGGCGACGGCGAGATAGCTGAGAGCACCAAGAGGGCTGCCGAAAGCGGCGTCTGCAGCGCCAGTGCCGGTAGCGGAGGCTGCAGCGGATGTGCCACTGGCAGCGCCCGCGGTGGTACCAGCAGGGGCGGTGGCAGTCAAAGAGCCGACCGACACAGACGCCAAGGTTGTGTTGGTGTAAGTTGGGGCTGTGACTGGGACGGAGGTGTTGCCGGTAGGATAGGATGGTACAACCACGGGTGCGGACACAATAGGGGTGACCGAAGCAACACTGGAGACGACTGGAGGGCTCACGATGGAAACTGAGTAGCTGCTGGCAGCGACAGCAGAAGTCGGTACGACCGTCACATCAGACGAAGTATAGCTAGCAACAGTTGTAGCTGGTGCCTGGATCTGGCCGTCAGAGATCTGAGAGATGGGTTGTAAGGTGGTGGTAGAGAGGGCTGGTGCAGCAACGGCCACGAGGACAGCGAGGGAGATAGAAGAACGCATTGTTGCTGGTTAGAGTTGTTTTAGGAGAGAGGAATTGAGGTGTGCCTAGGAAGCTTGCGTAGCAGCGAGAAGACAGTTCGCGGAAACGGAATTGGCTTGATATCGGTAGAATCCAGGTGTTTGTGACGGAGTCGAGGAGGGTATTGACAAGAATATAACGAACGTGATACCAGACTTGCGTTGTTGTGAACGAATGGAAAGGCAGCGGGAAAAAGGAAAGGGAACACAGTGGACCGAGGGGGAGGGGATATTTAAGCTGAGTGAATTTGTAGGTATGCAGGTTCCTTGGTTTCAGGTTTTTGTGGCTGCACAAGCCCGCCCAAGCCCGCCACCCATGAATGCCAACGACGCGCCGCTTCTCGCCGCCTCGCCGCCTCTCGCCAGTCGCCCAGTCGTGCCAGTCTTCTCAACTCCGCTGCACCTCTCCGTTTGTGAGCCACCATCAAAAGCCAGCTTCGCCAAATACTTTGCCAAACTTAGCCCACTGTTATTGGCCCATACCTGTCGTTGTCTATCTGCTCTTGCTGCGACCGACCGCCCCAGGCTCCATGTCAAAAACTTTTATTGCTGCCGATCTCTCTTACGTCAGCCTGACGCGCGGACTCGTTGAACTCAATGTTCGTTCTCTACGCCACGCACATGCAATGACCCCGAAAGAGGCAAGAAAAATGAACGTCTGGTATTCGTATGAAACTATGTAGTAGTACAAGTGTGGGTATCCGACTGGCCTCGCTATACAGGAAACGCCACAGAACGCTTTTCTTCCAACGAATCGCTGTTCCATTACTGTGCCCCACTCCCCCCTCCCGATGAAAACCCTAATCCCCCCAAAATACTTATGATTCAGTCTCTTCACTCATCACCCCTAGACCACCTTCTCACTGTCAATTGGAAAGCTTTCCGGTGAGTCCTTCTCTTTCCCTTGCATCATGGGAGTACGACTCGGTGTGTTCCCCCTGGTACGATGGAAGTAACCATGCACCTCCTGTGAGAAGTCGTCGTCATCGTCATCAAAGCCTTCAGCCTTCTCGCTGGCTTTGCGGGCTTGGAGTGCTTCCCAATCACCTCGGAGTTCTTCAATCTTCTGTTTGTAATCCAAATCCGGGTCGTAGTGTTTGCCCACCCCGCGGATTCGCTCCCAGAAAGACAGATGCTTTGGATGGATGGCAATCCCGTGATAGTCCTCTTCGCGGCCCGCACGGATGTACGACCAACGGCGCTCCTGCTCCTTGAGATCCAGCCCCGTTGTATCGGGAAGAAATAGAAACGTCAACACAGCGCCTGCGAGACCGAACCAGGGAACCACGTAGAACTTTTGTTGCGTTGTAATATAGTTGTAAAGAATGGCAGCCGTCAGAGCACCAAGTTTTCCTATCGCCGCGGAAAATCCGTGAGCGGTGGCGCGGATTGGAGTTGGGTACACTTCTGCGGCAACAAGGAAGGTAACTGAATTAGGTCCGAATTGATTGAAGAATGAAGATAAGAAATACATGGCCTGGAATCCGTGAATGTGCGCCGGTTCGGTGAAGTAATTATACTTGAATGCTGGAACGATAAAAAGAATGAAGTCGCACAAGAAACCAACAATCATCATCCATTTTCTTCCGTCTATTGCCTCAGGTCAGTATTTCGCAAAAACCCTTTTTGCATGTGACGACTTACAAAGCTTATTATCAATGAGGAACGATGCTAGATAGTAGCCGACCAAGCTCACACCGACGTTGATGAGGTTGTACAACCAACCCACCATAACGGATTTCTCGTTGGGAGTAAGGACGGCAATGAATTGGTTCTGGAAGAGCTTGTTGCCATAGAAGAAGACATCGTTGGCGTACCATGATCCCGCTGTAGCAAGCATTCGAGGACCAAAGTATGTGAATGTAAGACGAAGGGATTGAGTGTCGTAGCCGGTGACCTTGTGCTTCTGCTTGGCAAGAAGTAGCTGCTTACTTGCGGATCGCATCTTGTAGTAACGGAAATACACAAGCCACAATGTGCCCACGGCTGGAATAGCGAAGCTCACGCGGTAAGTCCATTGGGCCGCGACCTGGGGAAACTGTTAGTGAACAAGTGTAAAACCAAAGCATACGGGTAACTGACCTTCGAATATGGCGGGTTGCCGCTGCCATGGTGGAATATGAGTAGAAGAAGGATCAGGAGCACTTGATTGGCGAATTGGCCCCAGCCTTGCATTAAGAACGCGCTGGTGACTTTGCGTCCACGGTGGAGACGATCTTCCTTTGTCGATATTTTCCCAGAGCCGACTGCGTTCTCCATACCCGATGTTGCCGTCATGGGGTACTCTCCCCCGACGCCAACGCCGTAGAAGAAGAGGGACCAGACGTAGCAAATGACCCAACCATTCTGATCAACACCCCAAGCCGCAGTAAGCATAAGGAGACCAAGGAACATGATCACAGCGTCCTGGATTAAACCCCATCGACGTCCCATCCAGTCTCCAAGGATTCCCACTAGTATTTGTCCTGAGAATGGTTAAAGGGCCATTTTGCTATTGGTAGGGGGGTTTTCCCCCCGGGGGGGTTTGTCTTACCAACAATAATTCCACAAATCTCGAGATAATCGATAGCTTGGGTCCAAGTCTCATTGCAGATGGTGAACGTCTTCCAGCAGGCGGGGAAAGCCGCTTGCAGTAAAGGCCTAACATTGCCGATCGAGAACAAAACATAGCTGTTACCATATTTAGCTAATTGGATAATTTGGATGCGAGTGGTCCAACAAACCCTTCGAGCAGAAGACCAGCTCCAGGAATTACCATATTCCTCGCGTAATAACCAACCGGGCTGAGGGGATCGGCTTTTATCATTTGCAATATTGTGGTGGTTTCCTTCTTCGCCTCAGCGGAGTCGACCTTGTTGACGAACTTGACGCGCTGGCCGAGGGGCATGTCAGCCCAGTATACGCCATGCTCATCATAAGTGTCGTCGGGATGGAGGATAGTGTTGAATACACTAGCCTCGTTCGGGTTCATGCCATGCACATCCTGAGTGGCCACATGTTCACCGCCCATATTAGGGCCATGAGGCGCAGCGACCCCGTAATCCCGGAGCGACATGGCAGCGGGTGGTGGAATAGGGTTTTGTGATGTCAAGGCGAGAGAAATCTGGCGCGGACGATCTGGGGTTGAGCTTGGTTGGGCCTGAAGCTTTATGTATCGAAGCTTACTCGCCTAGCGTGTACCAAGCATCGAACCCTGATGCAGCAGCGTGGGTAAGCAATCCAACACAGATAGCGAGCGGTACTTAAAGCAAATCAGCCTTTCACCTGATAGCAGCTGACCGTATTTTGGTAAACACGTTGCAGTTCTTCAGCCCGTGAGTGGTTTGAGGGGATACTTGGACGGGGATGAGGACCCCGCGAGAAAAAGCCTTACGCTGAATCCGCCAATTCCGCCAATTCCGGAAGACAGAATGCACCCCGGGGTTTGGATTCACGGCGTCGGGTTGAACGTGGCTGACAACGGATGATGCCAATTGGCCGGGACGTGTTGGACGATCCGATCAATCGATATCGGCGAGGGTGGCACGGGGAGGTAAGACAGGGCAAGGACTACATCCACTAACAGAAGTGGCACACGCTACAGAGGCCGTAGATGAGCGTGTATGAGGCGCCTTGAAGCCCTTTTGGTATTGGCAAAAAAAGGAACAGGTTCGGAGTTGGAGGGGTTAGTGTAGCTTGGTGTAGCTGCAAAGCAACTGCGTTGAGCTAGGGCCTAGAAGAGTGCAAAGAGGAGCACGAGACGCTCAAAAGAATAAAAGTTAAAATGAAGCCGCGGATGGTACGGCCTACTAGCTAGCAGAGGGAAGAAGATCGTTCAACTTGGTGAGTATACAGGGCCGTCGAGGACAGTATATATAGACAAAGCCATATAAAGGTCAAGGCGCGCAAACCATACCGCGTACAACAGCAACCCCGGCACCAAAGGGACAGAGATTTCTCTGGTGATGGATTGATGCATGCTAAGTGGTTGCATCTGACAAGGAGACCAAGCTTCACATACCTGGAGGTCTTAGGAAGCTTGACGGCGCCTCATTTGCGTGGCATCAGAGGAGTATCTCGAATGCCGAAGATCAGGCAGGCCTTCTGGCGACAAGCGAAAAAGCAGCCAATGAAGGGTTGGGACGGTCAAACGTGCAGAGGTGGTTGGCGTTCAGCCCCTGGTGGCGCATAGCCACAAAGAGCAACTAGCAACCCGCTCTCCCGTCCCCCACCCTGCCCCACCAAAAGTCAGCCTCTCCGACGACGGCCCCCGCCAAGGCCTTTTTATTTCACTAACCAAAACTTCCGAGAGGTCCGCCACCATCTGGATAACCGGTCACGGTATCCCTCGCATGCTATTGCCACTGCTCATTTGGAGTTACTTCTGTACCGACCTTCCACTTTGCGACTATGACAGCTCGCCGTGTTTCATCCACTGCTAACGAAGCTTCCCCATTGCGTACAAGTTTTCCCTACCAGCCTGCCTCATGTGGATATGTCTCTCATCGCCCGCGGGTTGGTGCACGAGTTTTTCTGAAGTCTCCTACAGGCCACACGGCCACACAGCCATACGGCCATTCAGCCAAAGGATGAGTCGGAAGGACATCTCGGCGGAATCTCACGGCAGCATTGAGAGATATTCTTCTCTGCACTCGCGTTGCGGGACATACGCCGTGCTCTGTCGTGTGGGGTTTTTAACTTGTCAAATCCATTGGTTATAGAGGCTAAACGAGTTTGAATTTGTAAAGGGCACTGCTCCAAAAGTACCAGTAGCGCCAGCGCCTCGAATAACTACCTGCAATGACCAATCCGTCTGCTTGTGTGGTCCGGCAAGGGCATCTCCGTTAAAATAGTCTTCCAGAACGCCTCCTGAGACGAGAACGGGCATGTAAATACATCTCGTAATTTGACCCATTCGGAAATGACCGTGTTAGCAAAGATGTACGAGTACGAGAAAGCCGTGTCGCTCCAATACGGTCGATGAGGTTGTGGATCTTTTGTTATGGATCTTTGGAGGATCTCGACGCCTTTAAGACACTCTCATAACTCCGCACCTGCCTACTAACGAGGGCACGCAAGGGCGGCTAAAATTTTACGGAGCATATTCCGCTAACCTAAAGCAACAATCCAATGATCACTCTTCTCCATCACTGACAAAACTAGTATGAATATCCAGTCTTCAGCACCTGGTCCGTCAATAGAATTCACTTTCCCCGGTCATATTAGAGCTGTTCCATCCAGAAACAGCGAAAGTTCTCTTGCTGCACAAACCGAAGTGGCCGTGGGAGCACACCGATGAGAATTGAGGTGTTAAGCCTAGCATTTTTAACGTACCCCTTCCCCTGGCAAGGTCCTCGGTAGATTGCGGTCCGTGCGCCAACACCAAACTATTGATTCCAACTCAACTTACTGTACCACCTACTTTATTAGCTTTAACGCGCTAGATCTTGTATAAATAGTGCGAAATTGTCAATATAATAACAAAGACTTTATTTAACGTATTTAATATATTATTTCCCTATAAAGAAGCTAAAAATTAGCCCTTAAAGCTCTAAAAATTACCTATTATAAGGGATATGCCCTCGGACACCCCTTGGATGGTCGTTGGTCACGTGCTGGAGGCATGTGCCCATAGTATATAGTCTCCTCGATCCCAGAGGCCTTACCTCCTCAAGGATTCATCTCCTCCGCAATCCATCTTGTTCCTACAATCACGCTTCACAGCCCCTGCCTGCAAAGTCCCCTTACACTGCCGTAGTTACTGCCGCAGTTGCCGCCGCAGTTACCGCGCAATTACTGCCCTAGTTTACCCCGCTGCCCCTACTGCTGCCCCTGTAGGACCTTTTATAGGGTCCACTTTTGCATCCCTTATCCTGTCAGTAGGTGGCCCGTGCGCGAACACCAGTTTCAAAACAACGCGTGCATCTATATAGATTTCATCAATTACTTACCTACTATAATATAAAATACCGTTCTATAGGGAGGATAAGTGCTAGTAGCCTTATATCGAACGACTTAACTCCTAAAATTAGGCGTGTATATCAAATTACTATAAAATCAAAAGCTTTATATTCCTTAGAACGGGCGTTAAACTCAGCTCGATTGATTGGCTGGTTCTTATCGACAACCGTTGGACGCGAATTGACGGGATAAGGGATAGCCTCTTGCATAGCTTCCCACGTATAGAGCTCCTTCGGTAAGAAGCTGCTCCCTTTTCGGGTGGTAAGGCCCAGTATTAAAGCCGTATTCTCTGTAGCTCGAGGCCCTTTCCTGTTACTGCCGTAGCTTTTGGCAGCGCTCTTCACGTTATTATAGCCGTCAGCTTTATTTATTTAGATATATTTCTCGAAGGTAGTCCTCTATAATTAGGACGCGTTTTAGCCGTGATTTTAGTTCTGCCTCACCTACTATCTCCTGCCACCGCTGTAGATGTGTTTGTGCTAACTCCCATAACGGAGGCCGATGCTAATTCCGTAGGCCATGCAACCGCCTCCGCTCGGACCTTTAGGGTAGAGCTTTCTTATTAGTTATACAGCAGATCTCGCAAGTTTTAAACCGGCTAAATTAGAAGCGTTGACGTGGCTGGTTACAACTGGAGCAGTAGCGCGGAGAGTTCTATGGCTGCTGCGGAGGCTGCTGAGGAGGCTGCTGATAAGGCTGCTGATAAGGCTGCTGCGGAGACTGCTGCGGAGACTGCTGCAAAGGCTGTTTCGGAGGCTGTTGGGCCTGCTTCTTCTCCTTCCGCCTATACTGGCAATAAACATATATAGTAAGGCGGAGGCCGTCAGAATTAAAGGGGTATTCAGAAATAGACCTGGCGCAATGGCAACGGGCACAAAATAAGCGGTTAAGGGGGAGACCCATAGAGTAGTGCGGTAATTAATAATGGTTGTCTAGGTTGGTAGAAGTTTGGTGTTCCTATGCGTGACAGTGTCCGCATAGAGCAGAAATAAGAACAATATATAATAGATATATTAGAGCTTTAAGCAGAGCTCCAAGTAGAGCTTCGTGTACAGCTTCGTGTACAGCTTCGTGTAGAGCTTTGTGTAGAGCTTCGTGCAGAGCTCCGCCTAAGCTTCATTCTGTAGAGCTCTTGCGGGGTCTACGTCTACGTAGTACTACCTATCGTTAGGATATTTAGATAAAAGTAGTGCTTATTTTAAGCGCTTCGTAAGCTCTATAAATGTATAGTAATAGAAATTTTATTTACGTAATATTAGGGGGTGCATCGCAAGTGTAAGTATAAAGCGGGGATTTCGGTGTTCCTGCACGATTAAAGGCTAAGAGCGTAAGGACAGTATATAATAGATGCACGCTCATGCGAACAGGAGCACACATCAGAAGCGGCATGGAATAGTAGTGTGCAGTGCTCTTATCAATATTCAATATTCGTAGAGGGCCGTATTGATATTGATATTGAAAATTAATTCAATATTGAAAAATATTGAAAAGATATTGAATATTGAATATAGTACAGTCTTGGTATGGTGTTTTATTTAAAAGTAGGCTCCGTACGCCCCTGGGCTCTAGTAGAGCTTCAAAATAGTTACTCTCTCGCGACTACTCTCTTACCACTATCGTCACCTCCGCAATCCTTGGCGTGGTGTAGTAGATGTTGGCTGCTCTCTAGATTCTGCCAAGGCCTCCGAAGTCTCTTGTGCCACATTCGTCGCCATAGCCTCCCTCCCCACATTAAGCAATACTATATGCGATTCTTGCCATCGCGAATGGCTTTATAAGGGAGAGGATCGCGGGTAAGCTGCCACATAGAGGTGGATAACTGGCGCTTTTACGAGGCGACTTTTGGGGAGTTCATGTTTGGGGTAGGGTCGCTTGACGCGTCGTCGTCGCCGCTAGAGTGGATAAATCGATTGGAATTAAGCTTAGAAATAGCGGAGGAGGATGTATTATCGTCCTCAGTTGCGTTGGTAGATGAGGGAGGTATGGCATTAATCAAAGGTAGAGTGTACGGGGAGGGGGAGGGTTGAGCTCTGGGGGGGTGCAAAAATTATTAAAATTGACGATGTTGTGCGCGATGACTTACAAGATCTAATTTAATGTTTGGTAATTTTTACCTTCTATAGGTTTACCTAATGAATTTTAAATGCGCACGTATTGTAAGGAGGCCCGAGAGTTATTTACTAATACATCTTGCCTCATTTTTACCACCTCAACTCTAAAAATCTTCAATATTCAATATCTTTCAGTATTGAACATATCGTATTGACATTGACATTGACATTCAATATTCAATATTGAAAATTCAGTAATCAATATTCGATATTGATAAGAGCACTGGTAGTGTGCATGACCGAGTGCTTGGCTTAGTCCTATGGAGATTCAAAGAGATAAGGCACTTCCTTCGCCTCTGTATGGTTGACGCAGTCCCGGCTGACTGTTCACTTGTAGGTGTATGATCGGAACTAGTCAGTTTATTGACATACCTCTCGCATCGCTGTATTCGCTCATGCCCGACCCTAGCACGACCGCTAAAATTGATCCTGTACACTTGACAACGCGTCTGGGAGAAGATACCCCCTTACCCACCGGGATGATCGACTTTGCCATCTACATTGGGCCTTCCGAATACCTCAATAAATTAATCCAAGCAGAAGGACGATCCAAAAAAGAGATGTCTATCAACCATACTCTTTTACACACCTCTACGACGACGACCTATTGGCGTAAATATTGAGATAAAGCAAACAGGGAAAGATTTAAGAGATGCACAGTATAAGTTGCAGACTTCAGCCTCATGTGCTGATTGTTTTTGCCTGCTGGCGGTGGTTACTTGTGCCGCATCTTTTCGAAAAAGTCGTCGAGCGCCGATTATTGCACTCCTGTGTCAAGAACAAATTTTAAGTCCTGCAATAGTTGTCAGTGTCTACTGTCCGAAATAGGCTGGCTTCACGAACGTCGAGCCTCCCCGTCGCGCTATCATCCATGCCGTCCAAGGAAATTTTGGCCAGTTGACTCTTCTTTTTCTGGAGCATGACGATGTTCTAGAAGCGTAGGGTCAGTGAAGGCTCACGAAAGGGCAGAGCCAATATACCTGCTCCACGGTCTTCTCTGTGACATACTTGATGACAGTCACATTCCGAGTCTGGCCCATTCGGAGTGCCCTCGCGATAGCCTGTTCTTCCACTGACGGATTCCATTGGGGCTCGACAATGTGGACGCGATTGGCAACAGTCAAGGTGAGCCTGACTCTCAGTTAGTAAGTGAAGCAGTCGTGAGCATGGGTCAACTGCCATACCCTACCGCGCCAGTTTCAATGGACATGAGCAGGACAGGCGTGTTGGGATCTCCGCGAAATTTCGAGAGGATCTCAAGCCGATCAGAGAAACTAACTCGTCCGTCGATCCGAAGGCATGGGATACCCCTATCTGTGAGCATATTGACAAGTATATCCAGAGTTGACCGCCAGGATGTGAACACAAGGCTACAATTGCTCAGACTAATTCTCACATTGACTTTAGATAAGGGCAGCTTACCTTTTCGAGTCGTTAAGTGACTTTTGAATGTTGTCAGTGACAGCAACAAGTTTAGATGAGTACCCTGCCTGAAGCCCAAATGAGGAGTTAGGAGACATTATTGAAAGAGATTGTGGAGTAGAACTTCGGCTTGCAGACGCCCATGGTGCTAGGGAGCTTGGTGGGGAATCTGGAGAAGATCCGTTCATTGGCGGTTGGGACAAAGAGGGTTCTTGACTCCCTAGGCAGCGAGAGCATTCAGGGCACATATCGAGGCTGTCTAATAAGGTGGCGGTATCTTCATCTTCCCCGCCACAGAACTCGCAACATAGCTCCCCATCAGTAGAGATCTGTTGCTTCCTTGATCTTCGCCTCTTTCCGAATGGCGTGGAGCAGCTTGGTGTGGCGGCCTGCAATGTCCCGTGATTGCAAAGCCGCCGAAGCTTCATGATTGTGGCAAAAAGAACATTATACTTCTTGATTTCCGAGTTGGTGCTAACCATCCTGTCGAACTCAGCCTGGCAATCTGCGAGGATCCTTTTATACACAACTGTCTCTTCAGGTGTAAGGGTTATAGAAACCTCTTCGGTTTCTGCTGGGGGGAGATGGAGATAGGCCGCGTTTCGACGCAGGCAGGTGATTCGGAGAAGGAGCCTCAGGTTTCGAAACGAGTCATGGGAGTCCGATCGAAGTGGCTCAACGATATGCTTTTCAAAAAACTCTTGAGTGGCAAACGGTTGAAAATGGAGAAATCTCAGAAGTGATCGTAGATCGTCCAAGCGGTTCTGAATGGGCGTTCCCGTAAGACACCATCTCCTCTCAGCCTGAAGGTCCTCAGCCGCTTTGAATTGCTCGGAGGACTGGTTTCGGATCCAGTGCGCTATGTCTCCTGTTAGTAGCCGGCCATCTTGGGGGTATTTTGGAGATAACAATGGCATTTTCTGTTGGCTGTTAAGGAGCTGCTAGGCTTACCTTCATCCAATACGACTCGGAACCATTCCATTGCTTGCAGGACTCGACGTCCTTTCCAGTCAAACACAAGGGTCCGGTAGGTCGTTAACACGACATCATGGTCTACAAGTGCCTCAGTTGTCTTAGCACGGCTATCACCATGGAAAAGAGCGACTTTTAGCGTGTCTAGTCTCAAGTGTCTCCAATGTGGCATGTCAGGTGCGTCTATCCTATGATATTGTTGACGAGCACTTACTTCTCAATCTCAGATGTCCAGACATCCAAGACCTCTGTGAAGATGTAAGTCCTGTTGAACGTCGAGATAAGAGAAGGAGAAAACATGATGTTCGAGGAAGGGATGGGGTGAGGCTTACGTCGAGATGTGACAACAATTAAGGTTGCCCTGGTTGGTCGTGCTCTCGTTCGGCAGCTGTCAGTTTTGGCGAACTCCGTCGCCGCATTCTTCGAACAAACCACCGCGCTCAACATTGTCAACGTTTTCCCCAAACCCATAACGTCAGCCACGATGCCGCCAAGACACAATGACCGGTTATGAGGGAAGAATCTAACATGTCGGTATTAATAGAGCGTCCAGGGTACTAGAAGTTTGTTCACGAACCGAGAACCGATCAGAGCTTTAAGATCAGAGATGACCGAGTCACAGAAAGTTGGATTTTCTCTGTTCAAAATGAACTTGAGACCGTCTTCTTGGTGCCTGATGAGATAAATATGGGTTAGATGGACAAAGAAGAGCAAACTTCATTTGACAGCGACAGGGAGCCCGAACCTCTTGAGCGGGGTAAGAATGAGACGCTCGCCAGCCGCTGCTGAGACAGCTTGACTCCCCAGGGGAACTGCAAGGCGTGACAGATCATCAAGAGATTCCAACAGATTCTCAACCCCTTCAGAAACACGCACAGATTTTGAATCTATCGTTGGAGGGCCGATGAGATGTTTCAGGTCCGTGTTCTCGTTTCTCGAATAGAAATATTGCGGGTTTATGTATCTGGTTCCGGTTTCCAAGAAGAAGGGATGCTGAAGATACGCTGAATCGTCTGCCAAAATGTCCCCGACATCGTCGGCAATCCTCTCTGGCCCGATGATATTGACAGAAATATCGACGATCGTTTTCTTGTGGTTTGACTTTCGAGGGATGGTGTTCAGACTTGATGAAGAAAGGACAGCAGTGAATGATAATTCCGAGAACTTCCCTAGGGAGTGCAGATATCTGGTCGTAATAAGATCTAGCATGCCAATGTCCTCAGTGCTCGTCCCATTCATCTGGGATAAGTGGTAGTACTCTCCTCGGGCAACAAGCTTGAATGTGTGGAAGCGGTTCCATTGTAATGACTGGATGGTAAATCCTTCAGTGAAACTGACTTGAGCCTTAACGTAACACAACTTCGGCAGATGTTATAGGTTAGCTGAAACTCTCACCAATGAGATAAGTCAGAAATGTCCCAACTCCAATCTCCGGGGTCGAGGCTCGAGGCACTACGACTTATGAAAACCAATTTTAAAGAGGGCTAGCTCATTCCGGAAGGAAACTGAGGGTTTAAATCCTTAGGCCAGTTGATAACGATGCTAGATCAAACAGCAACAGAGAGCTGACCTACAGCTCCATAACAGATATTCTCAGAAGTATCTGACCATGTTGTGGCGTCTGTCATCTCGAAATCATCTAGGGACTCGGAACGTGGTCTGAACTGAAGCAGTCAGCGCGGGCAATTGTTGATAAAATGCGATCTGCCGAGGTTCATCCACCTCATGAGCACCCACACGAGACTTGAAAACTCCACTCCCTCGCTGCGACCCTGCCTAACGAGTCCGACTAGGAGGCGCTTTGTAGGCGTGGTCTCATCCGAAATTTCGGCATCGCCTTGTCCCCGTTTGTATGGAGTCAGCATCTCAATCGATTTGGGTAATAAACAAAATTCACAGGATCACAGTAGTGGTGATTTCGAACCGCAAGGCAAAGGGTTGGAAAAATCGAACACTTCTCATCAGCGATGTGCGCTCTAATATGAGAAAATTGTGCCTGGAGCCAAGTGAGGCTGAATGCTTGTTAGCCTTGAAGGCCGCCCCGCTTGGAGGCCGTGTCAGCCTGCCAACATCTCCATAAAAACTCTTGCCAGAGGCGTAATACCGTGATTTATTCTCTCTACTCAGCTCTTAAACCCAACATCAAACCCAAATCCTCTCTCCTTTGTCTTATCATTCATCCATATGCGAGACGGTCGGGTCGGATAGATTCATCGACCCTACAAGTGCTCAATCCATCCACTCGGAGCGTTGGGAGGTTTCATTCTAGATTAGCGATGATCGCTAGCATTTCCTAACTAGCAACATGGCCAGTGGGCCTGAGAATACTTTCAACAAAGCCTTAGAACGGTTTCGAGATAGCCTCACGGAAGAGCAGAAACGTCAATTTTCGGCAACCCGTTTCGAAGATGTGGAGTCGGAAATCCAAAACATTCAGCATCGCTTTGGTTTAGAGAAAAAGCTGCGAAATTTGAAGAAAGTCTCTAAGTTCCTCGAAGCAATGAAGCAGATAGAGCAAGTCATCAAAGTGTTTCTCAACGTCCACGAAGTCGTGGCATTCGTATGGGTAAGTGCTCATGCCCTCTTTGTAGAGGGATAGCTAGCCGCAGGCTCCCAACGTGCTGAGGTTTCAAATAGGGGCCCATAAAACTCGCTCTTGTGGTACGAGCACTCAGAATAGTCAGTCAATGACTTGAAAAGAGAAACTGACAGGCCGTGCAAGGTGGCCGGCACGAGAATCGACGTCCTTGAGCGTTTGCTTGACACTTATGTTGAAATCGGCGAGGTCATTCCTGGCCTTCAGCAATACGACCAACTCTTCAAAAATTGCCCTGCTGTGAAGGAAGTACTCGAGCGGTACTTCTACGACATCCTTCAATTCCACAGAAAGGCACTTGACTTATTTGCAAGACCAGGTTAGGCATCCTTGGAACCCCCAATACCACAAGCTGGATAGTGAACACTAATCGAATTGTACGCAGCCTGGGAGACGGTCCTGAGGTCTGCCTGGAAGACCTTTGAAACTAGTTTCAAGCCAATTCTTGACAGCCTCAAGCGTCACAGGACCTTATTGTCGGATGAGAAGTTGACGACAGCCATTGCAGAGATTCAAGACATCCGCCAATTCAACGTGACCAGATTTAATGAGCTCTCGCAGCAACTATACAGCAGGTTCCAAGAGCTATCGAAGCAATTGTACGAAATTCAGGAAAGGTTGGCCGAAAAGGAGGCCAGAGAACAGCAGGAAGCGCTGCGTCTACAAAGACGCATTATAGCAGAGAAGCTAGGGCCTCCAGACTATGAAGCGGATCAGCACCGGGCTTCAGAACAGCGCTTTTCTCCGTCCGGAGATTGGATCCTGAAGGACCCAAGCTTTTTGCACTGGCTTGACTCACGAAACCCGTCATATAGTACACTGTATATGCATGGCATGCCGGGTGCTGGTAAGTAGGCGCGGTGAGAATCCGGTCTTTCGTCCAGGAAAATGACAAAGAAACTAGGCAAAACAATTCTTGTGTCACGAATCATTGATCACCTGAGATCCCAGACAACGGCTTCCAGGACACCTCTTCTGTTCTTTTATTTCAAGCACCACGAAGAAACCAAGAAATCCATGGGTGGAATGCTTCGTGCCCTACTAGTTCAGTTGCTCTATCAGGACGACACATTGATAGAGTACTTCTATCAGAAATGCTGTTCTACTAGCACACCAGAGCTTATGACCCTTTCTGCGCTCAAGGAACTGGCCCAGGAAAGCTTGAAGAGCCAGCACCGCTGCCTGATTGTTCTTGACGGCCTAGACGAGTGTGGAGATGGCCAGAATACTAGGCACGAAGAATCAAAGGGTATCATTGAGTGGTTCGGGAACTCCGTTATACCAACTTCCCACTCCGAGGGAGGTTGTATCCGGTTGTTCCTAGCCGGGCAGAGGGATGGTGTTCTTGACCAACACCTTTCTACATACCCGGGCATTAAGTTAGACACCACTAATGCACATCTTCGCGATATTCAGGACTATACAGTGTCCAGAACATCTGAGATACGAGAAAGATTCTCTCTTAGCCGTGATGATCAAGCGGAGATAATAAGGAGAGTCACAGCAGCCTCAAAAGGTGAATACGGCATTCTCCCACATGTTTAAGGGTTCATTAAAATGCCCACTTTACTCACACTGTCTCACAGGGATGTTCCTCTACGCCAAGGTGGTGCTGGACAACCTCATGCACCAAGGATCAGAAGCCGAGCTCGCAGATGAACTGAAAACGGAAAACTTTCCAGACGGGCTAAATTCGGCGTACAGCGCCCCTTTTAATTCCATTGGTGGGCACTCTAAAGCTAAAAGATGTCGACAGGTACGAGCGCGTGGTCGTCCGGGTTCTCGAACGTCCCGCTCAGCCGAGAAGAGAAGCTGCTGCAAGGATACTGGGCTGGATAACCTGCGCTGCCAGACCTCTCCGGTGGAGGGAGATTCAATCGCGATTCTGTATCGATTTCGAGCAAGGCTGTTGCAATTTTAAGAATCGCCGGGTCGACGGTTGCAAGGTCCTCTGCGGATCACTTGTCGAAGCCGACCAGTGCAACTTGGGAACAGCATCTGAGGCTGAAATTGTTATAAGCCTTGTTCACGACACTGCTGGAGAGTAGGTTGCCACGTCTAAGTCATTTGCCCTTCTTTACAAGAGATCCAACTATCAGAACACGAGCTTATGGTATTTGTAGATATCTTATTCACACCGGTCGAATTTTCCTTTTCAAAGAGCACGCCAAGATGGCTGTTTTCTGCTCTCGATACCTGACCTCCGGTCCATTTAAGCATGGTCTTCGAGAGCGAAGTATCCGAGAGTTCGCTCTCTCTGGATATTACAGCCTTCAAGATTACGCGGCTGCGTTTTGGCATCACCACGTTGACTCCGTGCTAAACCCCGCCGCCGATGTCCCTGTGGAACTCTCTGAGAACATTGTCGGGTCCGTCATTTGCCTTCTTGGAGACTATAAGGTAATGCAACAGACTGGATCAAATACTCTAGGCTCTCAGCCTAGTCCGACAGCGCAACAGATCCGGAAAATCCTGCAAGAATGGCGCAACAACGGCCAAAAGGACTCGTTCGAAGAACGAACGTCTGCCATTCGGAGGGTCATCGAATTGATTGACCTTGCAAGGCTGGATGATCAAAGAAAAACAGTTTTTCTTGGGCTCAATGGAGTTCCTCATTTCAAATGCCCGAAGCCACGATGCCAAATGTTCGCTCTCGGATTTATGGATCGACAAACTCGAGATGCCCACGTCGAAGAGCACGAACGGCCATTCAAGTGCCCGAATGAAGGGTGCTATGCTCGCAGCATCGGGTTTCCATCTCAATCAGCCCTGGACGTCCACGTCAAGCGCCTTCATTCCTATAGTGCCAGCCCTCAGCCCTTGTTCCCGCCTTCCACAACGAAGACAGATATCTTCACTGCATGTGCCAAAGGTGATCTTGATGCAGTGAAAGCATTTATCCGTCAGGGAATTGATGTGGATGTAACCACGCAACCCAAAGGACGATTGACACCACTAGTTCTGGCCGCTAGAAAAGGCCATGTTCTGGTTTGTCAGTATTTGGTTCTACGCGGGGCTCAGGTTTACCTTACCGATGCTGGCACATCCTGGAGAGTAATGACGGCGCTGGAGGAAGCAATTGAGCGACGAGACTATGATCTCTTCCGTATTCTCGTGGAGACAGCAGGTGAGCATCAAAGGCTCGCTTTTCTGGTCTCATCAGCTCCGGGTCTACGGTACTACGTTCACGCAGCCATAATGAGCGGAGCCGTCGAAATACTAAGGGATCTACTATCGTGGTATAAACAGAGCTCCGATGTTGCTAGGGACACTATTTTGCGGGTCACAGGTGAATGGAAAAGTAATGAAGCTATCGCACGCATTCTACTCTCTCGAATGAAACCAGAGGATATTAACCAGCTCAAAATTGATGGAGAAACCCCACTGCATGGAGCTGTGCAATTCGGGAATGTCAACATTGTTAGGCTATTGCTGGAGGCTGGTGCAGATACTCATATTAAAGATAGGGAAGGGCGGCTACCAGTTTATTGGGCATGCGCTAACTATAATGCGAAATTCGATAACATCCTAACGATTCTTCTGGACTATACCGACGATTTTGATTGCCCAGACAGCGCCGGAGAGACACTATTACAAGTGGCCGGACGGACGGCGCTACATCTAGCGGTAGAGCAAGGGGACGAGGCAGCGGCGAGGCTACTAGTAGAGAAGGGGGCGGACGTCAACGCGAAGGTCATGGACGGATGGACGGCGCTACATCTAGCGGCAGAGCGAGGTCATGAGGCGGTAGTAAAGCTGCTAGTAGAGAAGGTGGAAGGATGGATAGCGCTACATCTAGCGGTAAAGCGAGGGGACGAGGCGGCGGCGAGGCTGCTAGTGGAGCTAGGGGCGGATATCAACGCGAGTGATGTTAATGGATGGACGATGCTGCACCTAGCGGTAAAGCAAGGGGACGAGGCGGCGGCGAGGCTGCTAGTGGAGCTAGGGGCGGATATCAACGCGAGGGATGCTGGTGGATGGACGATGCTGCATCTGGCGGTAGAACGAGGGGACGAGGCGGCGGTGAGGCTGCTGGTGGAGCTGGGGGCGGATATCAACGCGAGGGATGCTAGTGAATGGACGGTGCTGTATCTGGCGGTAAAGCAAGGGAACGAGGCGGTGGCGAGGCTGCTAGTAGAGAGGGGAGCGGATGTTAACGCGAGGGATGCTGGTGGATGGACGGTACTACATCTGGCGGCAGAGCGAGGGGACGAGGTGGCGGTAAGGCTGCTAGTGGAGCTGGGGGCGGATATTAACGCGAGGGATGCTAGTGGATTAACGGCGCTGTATCTAGCGGTAAAGCAAGGGAATAAGGTAGCGGCGAGTCTATTAGCAGAGAGGGGGGCGGATATTAACGTAAGGGATGCTGGTGGATGGACAGTACTGCATCTAGCGGTAAAGCGGGGGGACGAGGCGGCGGTGAGGCTGCTAATGGAGCTGGGGGCGGATATCAACGCGAGAGGTGCTGGTGGGTGGACGGTGCTGCATCTAGTGGCAGGGCGAGGGGACGAGGCGGCGGCGAGGCTACTAGTAGAGAAGGGGGCGGGCATTAATATAAAGGACGCAGGTGGACGGGCAGCGCTACGGCTAGCGGCAGAGCGAGGTCATGAGGCGGTGGCAAAGCTGCTGGTGGAGCTGGGGGCGGATATTAACGCGAAGGGCGCGGAAGGATGGATGGCGCTGCATCTGGCGGTAAAGCGAGGGGACGAGGCGGCAGTAAGGCTGCTGGTGGAGAAAGGGGCGGATGTTAACGCGAGGGATGCTGGTGGATGGACGGTGCTGCATCTGGCGGTAGAGCAAGGGGCGGAGGCGGTGGCAAGGCTGCTGGTGGAGCTGGGGGCGGATATCAACGCGACGGATGCTGGTGGATGGACGGTGCTGCACACAGCGGTAAATCGAGGGGACGAGGCGGTGGCGAGGCTGCTGGTGGAGAAAGGGGTGGATGTCAACGCGAAGGAGAAGTTCGGACTAACTGCGCTACAGCTAGCGGAAGAGCGAAGGCATAAGGCCGTGATACAGATTTTAAGATCCTGTTAGGTCTTTATTTTTAACTTATACTTAAGCGTTTATCCATGATGCTAAGCGATTCATCCTCTAAAACCGTTTAATTATCGAGGAAGCACCTCTTCAAACGTATTGCTCTACTCTGTGTTCGCGCTGTAAAAGAGCTTGGTTCACCGACAGCTTGAGGGCGGTCAGCACCGTGGCCTTCTTGCCGGACAAGCAGGCGGCGCCGACATCGAACGACGATACAGCTAGCTAAAATAGATTAGGATGTCTAAGGGAGAAACAAGGCCTTATAAAGTTTAGAAAGCGGATAAGTTTTACAGCCACGAACTTTAGTACGCGCTTAGCCGGAAGTATTTCCTTTAGAAGAAGGGATCTAAAATAAGAGGACCCCATCTAGTGAAATCAGCATCGCTTTCACCTATACCAATATTTATAAAGGAATAATTAAGACCAAATTAAATTAAATTAAGGAATACGGCACCTTAGATAAGTAACTTAGAGATATAAAATATCTTTAAAGACGAAGATTAAGAGGAGGGAGGTAGTATTATAGACCTTATAGTTAGAATATTAGAACTACCCGAGGAGCTCTCAGAAGCTAGCTAGCTAATAATAGTACAGACTATATAGACCTAGTAGAACTATCCCTTTAGCAGGTATATTTCGTTCTACTATTATCGATAAGAGCTGGCCAATAGAACCAGTAGAATCAAACCTCCGTGAATTTACGCGTACTTTTGATTCTGGTGTTCGCATCTCGCGCCAGCGGAAGGGATAATAAGGCACGTAATGTGAAGCATATTGCCAGGGTATACGGTAGGGAGTGGGCAAGCCGAGCAAGGGTCACAGGAGAGTCGATGGAAGAGAGGACGATATAGTAAAGATTATAGGCATAGCCTGCAGAGACGAACCGATGAAGAGAGGAAGAGGGCTGCAAGCCCGAGGAGCTTATAAGGAGGTGCCAAGCCTAGCCTTCGGCTGGGGCGACCGAATTCCGGGGGCCCGAGCTTAATAGATACAGGCAAAACTCCTTAGTATGATATGGGTTTTGGCGCCAAATATATCGTAATACCAATGGTATTGTTATATCAAGAGTCACGTATAGGGTGAATAAGCAGTAAAATTCAATAAAAAGTGGATCTTAAAGCCTAAAGGTTATAGATTTCCCTACTTATGGGCCAGATATACGCCCTTCTCATACAACTAGTTATACCGATATTGGTGGTAGAGCTTAACAATATCATCAAAAGTCAGATTATCGTTAGTTACACCAAAAAGGCTTGATTAGGGCATGTAGATCGTAATACCAAATGTGTCGTTATATGCCCGGTATCGTATTAAGGAGTTTTGCCTATAACGCTAATATAATATCCCCTTTTATATTCTAGACCTGGGGTCCTATAATATAATCCTTAGCTAAAAGTAGATATCTTACTTTAATATTTAGCTAAATGTATAATAAAGATAGTTTATTTAGCTAGGTATCCTAACTTGACCCGATTAATTCTATTGGCTTCCTTATCGATAACTATAGGACACATTTTGCAGGGGATAATTTTAAAGCTTTACACTGTATTTTAGAAGCTTTAAATTGGCGTTCGTCCAGTGTTTATCTGAGCCATTTGATTAGTTAGAACAGCGAGGACGTGCCAGAGGAAGGGGATAAGGGTTGTTGCGGGATGGTTTCAATAGGTGGTTTGCATGTCTCGTAGTGAGCAGCCGAAATGCCTCAAGCGAGCTGAGCACGCTGAAATGCTGTCCAATTGCTTTTTGGCAATATTTTTATTGGGGCCTGAAGCGGCCTCAGGCATCCCATCCGTAACATCCGCCGAAAGACATGCTACGACACCAAGACGACAGTTCACGTCTGTGAAAACCCTCAACCGAATCTTGCCTCGAATTCTGTATTTCCTAGAATCTCTCTCTTTACCTACCATCTAGACACCACCAGCCAGAATGGATGCTCCTTCTAGCATTCAAGGAGATGAATTCTTACAACAGATGCTCTCTGAATTTCCGCTGGCTTTGGCAATTATTTCAATACCTGCTCTCCTGCTCTACTTCACTATATACACGTTTGTGAAAGACCGCTACGCTCTTTCTGTATTCCTATCCGTTCCTACACTCGCTCTATTCTGGCTGAGTCCATATGCTGCGTCAATTCACTGTGGGGCTGCACGTGCCCTGTTAAACTTCGCAAGTACAATCAATATATATACATACAGCATTTTGGGAGCGGAGGTTATGCTGATTCTTGGTTTTCAGTTGGTACTGGGACGATGAAGCTACTTGATGTCCTGGCCCGCCGGGATAATTTCCCTCCATATACTTCGGGTTCAAGGCCGCCGGACTGGATCTACGCCATGATCATTCTCACGGAGCTGCGCTACGAGTCTTTCACGCCCAATTATATTCGCATCCCTGCGCAGCTCGAAACATTTTCTGAACCCTTCCAGTTGGTGCTTCACACCGCGGCTTTTGCGATGCTCCAAACCCTGCCTCAAATCCCGCCGATCCTCTCCTACGAGATTCTGCTTGCAATATACATCATCTGGACCTCTATGCAGCTTGCGCTGCGCTACAAGTCCTCGCCGGCTTTCTTCGGCCCTATATATCTCGCGGACAGCTTTGCGGGGTTCTGGACGGAGACGTGGCACAATGCCTTTGCTGCTCCATGTAAGAGCCTGGCCTACAACCCGATCTGTAGAACCGTTCTCTGGCTCGGTCTGCCGAAGGCAGCGGCAAGGAGCGCCGGTATCTTCGCTTCTTTCGTGTTGATGGCTGTTTTCCATATGTATGCGCTGGCACCGCTGCTATCCAACGAAGGGTTGAAGAGGGTCGGTCTGTTCTTTGTCGGCAATGGAGTCTTGACAGTAGTTGAGGTGATGGTGTGGGGAAGGAGGAAGCACTGGGCCCGCGCCTTAGCAGCTTGGATTATCGAGACTGCTTTTGCGAGCTGGGTTGTCTTGGCTATACCAGTCGCTCATGGCCTGGTGGAGCTGAACTGGAAGGAGATTTGCAGACCCAAGGATTATGTCTAGGACGAATGAAGATTCGAGCACATGGAGAGGATTGGCGAAGCGTTATCAATGTCAAGGCCTTCGGCTCTCATCCCTATATTACGCTAAACTGTATGGCGACAGATTCGTAGCCACTACTAGATTTCAGGAGATTTAAACCTTAAGGTGAAAACGCCTTCAAACCAAAGTCAAAAAAGTTACATCTACTGGGAGACAATGAATGCGAACCGCAGGGTATCAGCAAAGTACCTAAACCAGGTTAAAATAACCGAAACGCCTTTTTGCCTCCTTTGACACCCTTAAACCTTTGAACCTGGGTGTCCTCCATCTGCCGGTTTCTCGTCATGAGCATGAATAAGATCATCTACCCATTCCTTGACCTCTTCAAATTTATCAGTTACCCACTCCCACCAGGGCTTCTTTTGCTCTTTGTTATCAGGAATTGAGGATGCTGTGGGAGTGGACGATGTTAGAACTGTGGCTGAAGGCGATATTGAAGAAAAGCTGTTGACGGCGCTAGAAGTCAACGGGACAGCGCTCGCAGTAGACGACAGAGGACTTGAAGAAGATGGTACAACGCTCGCCGCAGACTCCACAGGGTCGGAGGGCGTCTCCTCGGCAGGCGCTTCGGGATCCGAATGTAAACCTACAGGTTTGAGTGGGAGCCGAAGAGTTCCGTTGTTAGGTTTTGGGGTGACGCCAACGGAATCGCAGACAATGTTATACAACTCGGTATTTTCTAAAAGATATGTCAACACAATCACATGTAGAACTTAAGAAATATGTACTTACGGAAAGGTTCAACACGACTACCTGGTTTGTGGGGGAACGCAGGTCCCCTTGCAACGAAGATGGCTCTCATGAGTGGATGCTCAAAGTCATACCCATGCAGGCCCCTGGGATGGTAGATATCTCCGTTCCGTTTTCCTTCTTCGACGTCAAATTCGTCTTTTGTTACAATGGCCCATCCAGTCTTAGGCACTATCCATAAGGGGGCAATGCGGGGATTCTGGGAGAAATGATATCGCTCAGGCATGTCTTTGTCCCTGAGATAAACCTCAATGTTGGGATTATCTTTTGCCTTTCCAAGAAGTTGCTGATAAAGCCTGCCTAGGTCGTCAGGATTCTTCGGTCTCAAGCCATAAAGCGGCCAGCCGTCAATATGTTCCAGTTCATCGGGGTTCACTAAATCTTCTAGTTGAATCAATCTGTCGACGTCAGTTGTGGCCATACCGTGGTCTGACACCACAACAACGTTGACAATGTCCGTCAGATTGCGTTCTTGAAGGCCGTAAAGAATCTCGCCCAACATGGTGTCGACATTACTGATAGTCTGACGGATCTCGGTGCTGTTGGGACCATACTTGTGGCCGTCAGCATCCACCACAGGGACATAAGCAGCTATGAGTTGAGGTCGCGGTGAATTGGCCTTAGCAGCAGGATTTTCCGGGCCAGGCAAATCTAGGAGCTGGAGAATTCTATTGACCTTCAACGGCAGCACCTCGGAGCCGTTGTATTTATCCACATACGCAGGCTCGACGCCTCCAATGTGAGCTTCTGATCCAGGCCACATGTGTACAGCAGTCCGCACGTTTTGCTTCTCTGCAGTTACCCATAAAGGTTCTCCTCCCCACCAGTGGGGTTGCATGCTCCGGCTTGGATCAGTGTAATAGAACTCTTTTTTTAGATTAGGATCCCAGAAAGTATTCCCCACAATGCCGTGGGCTTCTGGGTATAAGCCAGTAACCATGGTATAGTGGTTTGGAAAAGTCACACTAGGAAAGCTAGGCAGCATGTACTTCGGCGATATACCCTCTTGAACGAATCTGTTCAATGTAGGTGTGAGGCCGCGATAGAGAAAATCGGCACGGAAGCCGTCGAGGGAGATAAGAATCGTGGTAGCAGCGAAGGTAGATGTACCATTGGAGAATCGATTCGCTGCTTTGTTGCTACGGGAGCGTTTGGAAGCCCGATATGCTACAGCTAGAATACCGATGAAGAGAATGACGATGGCGATGTGTATGATGATACGCCTCCACATGCGGGCCCGACGTGACTGTTGCTTGCATCTTAGAAGTGACCACGTTACTGTGCCCAAAATACTCACAGTTTTCTGCCCCAAGACAACTCTTAGTCTCTGCTGGTCTGATTCCGAAGAATTTCTTGACGACTCGGACTCTGAACGCCGACCTCCCTCTTCCATTTCGTACATGAGCTCGCTGGCCTCCCCGGGACGGCCATGCTTGCGATCTCGTCTTGCCTCTCTTTTGAGCTTCCTCCTTTCCCGCTTTCCTATCTTTACTTTATCTCCGCTTGTGTCCCCGCGGTTGAATAGGGGAGGGAAGCCCCCGGAGCCTCCTCCACGAGCCAGCAGTCGCTCCCTCTCGTCCTCCTCATCTAAAATCTTGTAGTCCCGTTCGGCTACCTCCGATGATGGCCTTCCGTCTTCATAGTGGTCGCCATCTTCGGAATAGACGTCTTGCTGGGAAGTAATCTGTTCGTCGTCTCTGTAGTCGTCGGATTCGGACAGGAGATTCGCTTCTTCGCGCTCGCCTTTAGACATTTTCGGTGCTGAAGTGCTAGATGGATCACATTTCTGTAACGGAGAGAAGGACGGAAAGGTGTATAGGTGGTGTTTCACCTTATTGAAGCACCTGCAGCATGTGAACTGCGCCCTGCGCCCTGAACTATGCGAGGGCCTCGCTTCGTCTCAACCTTGCTTGCTTCTGCCTGTACGGCGATCACAACACCGATTCGCAACCATCGAGTCAAAGAATTTATCAAGACATGAGATGGATAGTCTTTATTTAATATATTTGGTCCTCTAAATACTAAATCCATTCCCCTAAGAGGAACGTGCTAATTTGAGCAAGAACAATTCCTAAGTGATTTCCCGAGCATAATAATTCTAAGGCATCTGCACGACAACGGCATCTGCCGAATCTATCCACTGCAAACTAGATCCTCGAACTTTGCCATTGCTATAGAGCCAGAGTAACAGATAAGTGTGCTCGATCAGCTCTCCCCAGGAATAGAGCTGTACCTGTCCAAGTCCATCACCATTGCCGTTATTCTCATTCTCTGGATTTGGTGGTTCCCGATGCAGAGTGACCCCCCAGCCGGCATACCCACGGCGAACAAAGTTGGCTAGGTCATACCAAAATGTATACTGCAGCCTTTGCTTCCAATTCGCAGTCTCAATCTGCCAATGACCACGTTCGTCCATGGCTACGTTCCGAGTAGTCCATAAAGGTTTAAATCGGCCGACATTCTCCGGTGCATCCTTTAACATATCTAGCGCCTTTGTACTTTGGGAAGGCCATGAGGTTGGTGTGAAATCAGATATTCGCGGTCCGGGCGGGAGAACCTCAAGGGGAATGGACAAAAATGACATGGCACCACTGGAGGTGCCTTTGGTAATCTGGTATGATTCATTCATCTCTGGATCTATTACATCCTCCCCGGACGATGGTTGACGTTCTGCATCTTGCTTGTGTCCCATTCCAAGTTCGAGCTGCGATCTCTTAATTGATGTGGGGCGACTAATGACATCTTCGCCCATCATAAATTGCTTTTCTAATGATTGACTCGAACCAGCATCACAGGGGGGGTTGGGTGTGGAATGTGTCATATCTGGCTCGTCCATAAGGGTGGTAGAGATAGAGCTGTTGAGGCCAAAGCTTGCCGGTTGTTTTGAGGAGTTGGATAGGTTGGGAGAAGTATTCAAGCTCTGGAAATTATTCTCATTACCTTTCCCTATTCTTGGAGTGAGTGGATTTCCTGGCGAGAAATGGAGAGGCTCTGGAGATTCACTATTGGCATTTGAGGGAGCTAGTTCTGACTCGAAAGAAAATGATGGTGAATCCGGGAGTTGGCTCTGTAAGGCTGCAGCTGCAAGCTGAGATTCCTCGTAGAAAAGGATTGAATCAAATTCCGCAGCATTGGTCGGTCTTCTCTTACTCCTCGGCGAAGGTCTGAGAGCCCCACTGGCAGAGAGGCGCTGTTGGGGTTTCCGTAGAGTTTGTATGAATTCCAATTGTTCCATCGGATCTTTTGAACATTGTAGAACACTAGCCTTGCCAGGATCCGTCTGGGAGCCACCGTTGAGAGACGTTTGCTCCTGACTGCAATTCGAGAGTGGTATTACAGAGGGAAAACTGCCGTATAGATCATTATCCGCCTGCTGAACAGGGTGTACAGGGTCCAAAGGCCTTTTAGAACTGGGTGAAGACGACGGCTCGAGATTTTTCGCGGTTGAAGTCCTGAAAATATCCTGCAGGGTGCTATTAACTAGGCATTCTTCCCGCCTTTCATCAATGCCCTCGCTCTCTATTACGGAGGCCGTGCGGCAGGGTTCAAATTCCAGATATGCAAGGGCCTGAGCTCGAAAATGATCATCATCCTGGCGAGTTGTGGGAGCTGAGATATGGACTAATATCTCCATGTTTATACAAGTATACGATAGAGGAAAGGAAACAGGTTCCGAAAACAGCCATGATCATGCATTCGACAAGACGCCTTGGCGATGAGCGCCAGTCGAACACAAGAGGATTGGATAAAAAGAAATATCAAATAGTGTATCTATGTGGTCATGTCTATAATGGGTCGTACTTTTCGGTGGGGACGTTTTCGACAGGGATACTCCGACCGCCAAGAATTTCCCGCCGCACTTCCAAAAATCAGTCCAAAGGCGATAAACCAGTCGCACCTCTTACCGTATCATAACAACAAACATGGCTCCCGCCTCTCTTTTGGGCCTTGTGTCCGCCTTACCTGCCTCAGACGGCTGGGGTCCTCCAGTTTCGAGTGAGACTATGCTCGAAGGCGTGCCATATGCGCCATACTCGAAGGCCGACAAACTAGGTCGCATGGCGGATTGGACAGAAGGCAAAGATCGAGAACGTGGAGGACGACAGCAGTACGGCGGCAGGAATTACAGAGGTACGAGGCCCTCACAGTTTTTGAATATTTGTACACAGCTAACCAAAACCTTGAAGATCAGCAAGTCTACGGCGCAAACCCACAGAACAATCCTTTTGCTATACAGGTTGCAGAAGAGGAAGCAACTTTTTCAGTTGTAGACAACACCCGTACATCTACTAGAACACGAGGATTTGGAAGAGGGGGCGGAACTGTCTTCCGTGGGCGTGGTCAGCGAGGTGCTCAGACGCAACGCGGTGGTAGAGGGACGTTCCAGCGCGTTGGAGGTGGCCGGGGAGGGCAGGGCTACGACAACCGCGGAGGCCGAGGCGGGCGCGGGGGGAGGAGGTTTGGTTGGAGAGACGACAAGCCGCAGCGCAACCGGGATGCGTCTGTGAACGTCAAGCCGGATTGGGCAGTCCTGCAAGAGATTGATTTCGCTCGTCTCGCGAAGCTGAATCTAGAAACTGGCGAGGGAGAAGATATCGAAAGTTACGGGTTCCTCTACTACTATGACCGGACATACGACAAGCAGCCTGGTGCGAAAACATCCGAGCGGAAGCTCAATGTGTTAGAGCGTGCGGCATACAACGTTACAACATCAAGCGACCCTATTATACAGGAACTGGCAGATAAAGATGAAGCAACCATCTTTGCTACGGACAACATTTTGTCCATGCTGATGTGTGCTACCAAGTCTGTATATTCCTGGGATTTGGTCATATCACGCCGAGGCAACAAAATTTTCATCGACAAGCGGGAGAACTCAAACCTAGACATGGTCACAGTCAACGAGAATGCCACTGATGCCCCCTTGGAGATATCTGAGGGCAACAAAGATTCTATCAATAGCCCAGGGGCACTCATGATGGAAGCTACGCACATAAACAATGTGTTCCCCCTTCAGGTCGTTGTCGAATCTAAGACGTCTAAGCTAAATATGCCACACGAACATCCTTTTTACAACGAAGAGGTCGAGACCGATCCTCCAGCGTCTAAAGCCTACAGGTATCGTCGATTTGACCTTTCTCTCGAAAAGGACGAGGAACCTCTCCATTTAATCGTGCGAACAGAGCTTGATGCTGTTGTAAAGAACAACATCAACGGAGAAGACCAGTTCATGACTATCAAGGCACTGAATGAATTTGATAACAAAGCTCAAGGAAGTGGAGGCGCTTTGGACTGGCGGACAAAATTGGCCAGCCAGCGAGGTGCAGTCCTAGCCACAGAGATGAAGAACAACAGTTGCAAATTAGCACGCTGGGCCGTTCAAAGCATTCTGGCCAAGGCGGATACTATGAAGCTAGGGTGTGTAATTTTTAATCATTTTTAATCATTTGTCGGACAGCGCTAATCTTCACTGCAGTTTTGTTTCTCGGAGTAACCCAAAGAACAATAACGACCATGTTATCCTTGGTGTTCTTACGAACAAGCCACGAGATTTCGCAAATCAGATGGCCTTGAATCTTGCCAACGGATGGGGCATCGTCCGTACAATTGTTGACATGTGCCTTAAAATGGAGGAAGGCAAGTATGTACTGGTGAAAGACCCGAATAAGTCAGTCCTTCGAATCTACTCGGTGCCTGAAAATACGTTCGAGGAGGATGCTGAAGAAAGGGAGACAATACAAGAGGAAGAGGGTGAGGAGTGATGGCATGTTAGATTGATGTTACGAGAGACGATAGGATTTGATTCTCGGGTGGGAAATAATGTGTGCCATGCATTGAAGTTCGCCTTCTGAGCAGTGTCGGGGATTCGATTAAATAGACCAATGCTGGAATGAGCACTCCGCACTTGAAAAGCGAGTTCGCTCCTCGACTGCTGTAACTTCATTAATGAAAGTCGAAGGATAAGATGGCTGAATGCGGAACACGAAATCTCTCAAAATGATTACCAACTGCTGTGAAGACCCATCTGGCACGACTGAAGTATTCACGGCCTTGGTGCAATTCAATTGTATGAAGAAAGCAACAGCTGCAATAATTACAGCAACGCTAATTTACTCATACCGCCAGACTGCATTACCGCTTCACCGCTTCACCGCTTCCTGTTGCTTCCAACCGGCAACCTCTAACCTACAACTTGCAAGCTGCAAAGCCATGGAGCAGCACAAGGCGTCAATTAATTGGCTTGCCAGATATGCTAACAACTATCATACTTGGGAAGAGATCCAGATTGATGGTAAGCAGGCTTATAGACGACCGCTTGGCTTAGTCGAGTCATCTTTCAACACCGATGGCTCCGACTACGAAGGCCGAGCAGATGTCAACGCTCTTCTTACTCTCGAGATTCGGAGTGCGTTGAATCCTGATGAGTTTCGTAGGAGGATTCTGCTTGCATGGGCTAGCTTGCGGCTTCAACATGTTCTTATGCTGGCAAGAGTGCTTCGCAATCAGCACTCCGCGCAGAGACATTTTGCCGTAGAGCTCTTAGGAGACAGCCAGGAGGCGCTGCAGAGAGCTTCGAAGTCTGTTGTTTTCATTAATGACTACTATCAAAACGTCGACGAAAATGACCTGTACCGTCATTGCTTAAATACCGCCAGGGTCCTCAGTCCGGATGAATCCCTATCAAGACTTTTTGTATTACCACTGGAACTGCTGCCAAATGGCAATTCTCGTCTTCGCCTCCTTATTGTGGTGGCACATGAGATCACAGACGGCCTTTCCATGTTCCATTGGATGTCCCATCTCATTCAAATTCTGAACACGCCGTTACCGGAATTGGAGAAAAATTTGAGCTTCCTTCTCACCCGTGAGAATGTATCGTCACGCTTGCCACCGGCTCAAGAGGATCTTTATCCTCCTGTCTCTGGTAGTTTGGCTAGACAGCGCTGGTTCTGGGCTATCATGCGAATCTTGCGGCATGTTCGACGGCCTCTTCCTCCAACGTTTGCCAACCCGCTTAGACGAATACAAAGATTGCCATCGTCGGTTGAGATGCCGCCGACATACTCTCAGATTTTCAACTACTCCCCTGAGCGAAAGCCCCTTTTAAATTCGTTCCAGTGTACCGCCTCTCTAAGCCGAAAGGCATCAAGCCGCTTTGTTCAGTTAACGCGGGCGGCAAATGCTAGTATAGGTGCTGGTTGCTTTGCATTGGTAGCACTTACCATGATGGAGCTGGAGGAAGTGCGTCACCCTGATATCCCGCTCTCTGAACGTCGTCCTTTCATTGCTTCTTTCCCTCTCAATCCTAGAGCGTTCTTCGGCTACAGTGGCCCGTCAGACTCTTGCATGCTTGCATTCAGCGACGGCATCGTGCTACCGTTTCTGGCGTCAGATCTGGATATCGAAGGAAGGTTCAAATTAATCGCCCGGCAGGCGCATCGACAACTCTGTACTTACCAGAAACGATTGCGGTCGACCGAGCTCAACGTCGGGCTAGCTCCCCGTAGTGTGGCTCGCTTGATTGCTAATAGCTATCTTGTAGCAATCGAACGGGGGGAATCAAAGCTCCCTCCTGAGCGGCGGACAGGCATTAACCCCCAAGGCTCATACCCTGCGAATATGATTTTGTCTGGTGCTACATGCGGTGTGAGCTCGGTGGGCTCGGTCACCCATTTCTTCCATCCTGGAATGCACAAACTGGAAAATGTTGGAAACGCAGCAGATTTTGCAGCAGACTTTAGATCTATACGAATGGGAGTCAGAGCAAGGGACAACGAGTTCTTGGTTGGTAGTGGAACCGAGTCCGACGGCATACGTTTCGGTGTTTCATTTGACGGAAATGCTATTGATGAGGAGGCCGTTCAGCTCTGGAAACAGAAGATTGAGACGATGCTGGACGTGAACAAGATGGCGAAACTGTGAAGGCATCCTCCCGATGAGATAAATTGTCTATATACCAAAATTTTAAGAATACGTTGACAAGCCTGGATGTCTTCAGCAGCCTCATTGATGTATTGTTGTCTCTCAGGACTGTTGGAGGAACCCGCAGGGACCGACTCAAAACAAGAAAGTAGAAATGCAACTAAAATTCCGAATTGGATGGAGCGAATAATTTTGCTTTTCTGTAGCTCGGAAACCTGAGGTGCTGGTGATAGACACTAGGTGTTACTGCATAGCGTTAAGTCTTTCTCTGCATAAAAGCGGGATAAGACAAAATAATTCGCAGAGGAACATATGATAATGAGAAGAGGTGGTGTTCAAATTAGATGCATCGTAGGATTAGTACCAGTACATGTGTCTAAATCGAATGTGACTTCATCAAGATTGTGAATCATAAGTCAGCTGGACGACAACGCTGCGGTTGTGGTTAGTTGTGGCCTTGGAAATCTTGGAGATGCCATTGGACATCCCTGTCGTATTCAAAAGCAACACCAAGACATTGTGTAACAGTCCCTCAGCCCGTCAGCCCGGCCATCGCGTCTTGCGTCATGGTCATCACACCGCAACGTCTCAGCTTAGCTTTGATCAGAGTTGCTGGCAAGCATCTCCACTGCTGCTAAGAATGTCTCCTTAGTCTCCTCTCTCTCATGCGGACTTACCGATTCCAAGGGATCGAAAGCAGCAGCTTTTGGTCAATCATAGCCCGAAGGACTCAAGCTGCATCAGCCACAATGCCACCCTGCAGCTGCCTAGGAAAATGTAGGCTAGGTCATTTAATGGAGGCCGTTCGCAGCATTAGGCTGTTTGCCTTATATCACAGCACATAAATAAACGTGTTTAACCAAGTACTGGAGGGTGCAACTTCAATACATGTTTTATTCTTAACTAGCCTTCTACATTACCATTCATCTTAGGATTTGCGATATGGCTGTCACGTTCCTCCCGTCTCAGATTGCCGGTTCTGAGCCCGTCCCGCTTCCTTACACGGGGAATCCACTACGCCTCTGTGGTAGCGACGCATGGTTGATATATCAAGAGATCGGGTTTGTCTTTGGCATAATTCAACCGCTAAACCAGTGGTTATCAGGGGAACTAGATGAACTTTATCCATCAATCCAGAACCTGATTTGCATGGGGTTACATCTATTGCTGTTCATCGTGCAGTTGATCTTCCTAATTTCACTACCTTTTTGCATCATACTCCCTATGGGCTGGTTCGTTATCTACGTCGTCGCAGTACTGTCGTTCACTGCCGCAGTGGGTAGGGTACTTAATGGGCCGGGGGACTCCATTGTATCAAATGTTGATATCGGCTCTGATAGAAAGCACGAGGACGAATGCTGGCTCTTTTTGAATGGCGTTTCTGTTGGGTATGTTAGGTTCAAAATTTTATCTTGAGCCATCAATACTGAAGATGTACTTTCTGTAGGCACCATTGGCTGCAGAGCAACATAAATAGACTCGCTCTGACGTTCCGGCGTCCAGTGAAAGGAGTCCATAACCGGACCAATGGCATTATATTCGACCTCTTCCAATGTATGATAGAAAGGAATTTCTGTTATGCCACGGACGATACACGGAATTCGTACGTCTTGATCAAAGAAGCTTTGCTCGATGACAAATACAGAAAGGTTGTCCTCATTCTGCATAGCCAAGGAGGAATTGAGGGCGCTTTAATTTTGGATTGGCTTCTTGATGAAGGTTGGTATCTCGTCTGTCATCCATTTGGTCGTGTATGTTGACGCGAATATTGTGACTAGTCCCACAGGACCTTCTCCAGCAGCTCGAAATATACACCTTCGGAAATGCCGCTAATCATTTCAACAACCCGCATAGGAATCTTGCATCCATGAGAGCGGCCCAAGCACGTGGTGGATCTAGACTAAGGGACAATGCCATCCACTACATTGAACATTATGCCAACAGTGGTGATTTCGTTGCTCGTTGGGGCGTTCTTAACTTTACGAGTATGAAGAACCGATACATGGGCCGAGTTTTTACACGTCCTGGAACGGGGCATCTGTTAAATCAGCACTACCTAAATAACATGTTCCCACTGGGGCCAAATCAGCGGGTCCTCGAAACGAACGACTTCATGGAGATGGAACTCAATATCCCCCAAGGCGATAAGCATTCTCATGCAAGAGAGGGTATCTGGTCTAGTTTTTACAGCAGTGGTGTAGAAGCAGAAGAGAATGTGGCGATTCTCGAGGATATCAATAGCCCTATCTCATGTGTGTCAACTACCTCAATCAATTCGGCCTTCGCATCTGGTCGTGTGCAAAACCCGCATAAGGTCAAAGACTTTAGCCGTTTATGGCTCTACCGGAACGGTAGTTCTCCGCCGAATTGAAGAGTCCGAATTGGTTCCCTGGGTTAACAAGGATGATCTAAGGTATTAGAATGAAGGTTTGTTTTGGTGGTTATTTCAGGCTTTTGGATAATTCTGCACATGGGGTACATTTTACAGAAGTGGTAAGCTAAACCTTAATGATGAGTTTGATAATTGAGAAGCGAAGGCGGAATCTTGCAAAAAGAGTTTCCCTACGAAAACCGGTAGCCTGAAGTCGGATATCTATTGAACAAGAGTGGCTATATTGCACAAGGTTTATTTCACAGCTGATTGATGTGGAAAAGGGACGTTTTGCGGCTACTATGCCTTGGCCGACACAATTCCTAGATATAATTAGCCAGTCCAACCGCTGATATGAAATATCAGACTTACTTTCAACATCAGCAACGCTCTGATCGAGAATCTGCTTGAGAACCTTCGGATTCTCGAGTTCCTTCTCAATCTTGGCAATGAGAGCCTCTGCCAGCTCGCGCTGTTGCCTTTGCTTCACTTGCCCCTCGTACCGCACCCATGAATCCAGAACGGCTCGGGCCTCGTGAGCGATAGCAGTTTTTTGCTCCAACTCATATGCTTTGGCCTCAAGCTGGGCGGTTTCCTAGTAAAATTTTAGTATATGTCGATCCAATGGGATACCTGCGGCCAAAGCGCTAAATAATTCGCACCTTTGATACTTCAAAGAGTGTCTTAGTGATGTCAATAACGCCACCAAGATCCTTGACGTTATCCATGCGCTGCTTAACGGCCGCTGTGTGGTCTTCTCGAGCGGCGTTCAAAATGCCCTTGATCTTATTGGTTTGGCTCTCCGCCCACGACTTGTACATCGGGCCTCCGTAGTGACCAACAGCCCAGAAGATGGTCAAGAGACTGAGCATGACAATGGACTCCTCGTTGACAACATAGAGCTCGTTGCTGATCGCGGCAACCGACAACCCGGCACCGGCAGAGAGGACGGCGGCTTTCGAGATCAGGCTGTTGCCTGGTAGCGAATCCAAGACGGACTGGGCCTTCTTCTTTGGGTCTTGTGTGGGAACATTGGAGGCGGAACGGATTGATGTGACTTGAGCAGAGATAGATGGGAGTGTCCGGATAGGAAGAGTTGGGCGGAGGCGGGAGGCACCTGTGAGAGGTCAGCAGAAGGGTCAATGGCATAGACAAAGCAATTTTAGATAACTACTGACCGACCGCGCTCCTTGCGAGACGTGAAGCCATGGCTGAGGATGAGAGTGGAGAAGGGCGAGAGGTTGATCGGTTGAGGAGCTTTCGGGATGGTTGTAGGTCTGCGCCAAGACTTTTACTAAGCCGGGCTCTTTTTTTCCTTGATAGAAATAATATATCGTGAAAATGAGGTTTGCAACAATTATCCCGGCGCGTACTTCTCACCATGGCGCATTTGAGTTCCGCAGCCACCGCTACCAAGAAGAGGAAGAGAGAGTCGAGCAAGCTGGAGGACAGGACGCGGCTTAAGACAAAGAGCAAAAAGAATACAGCGACATCCAAGGAAGACGATCCCCAAGCAGCGATATTGCTCCTCGAAACGCAAATCCTCGAGTCACGTCGAAATTATAACAATATTACAACTTTGATATCAACTATTAAACAAAAAGATGCTAAGGAAGAGACCGTTGTCTTCACCGTTGTCGCTCTATGTAGGATTTTCTGCCGACTTATGACTGCGGGATGTTTCGTGAAAAGCAAGGGAACACCAGAGGCGGAAATTGTCATCATTCAATGGCTCAAGGAGAGATATCAGGAGTATGTGGATATCCTCCTGGTGGATTTCCTGCGGAGTGACACCGCATCGAAGCAGAATATAGCATTCACGCTGCTCATGCGTTTGATTGAGCAAGAGTCAAAAAGCGAGGGGGAGTATAGCTGGAGAAAAGGGTTGCTAGCAAGCCTTGTGGAAGTGCTCCTGTTACTTCCGGAGGATGATCCTATACGACAAGAATATGCAGAGAAATACATGAAGACATATGACGATCTTCGATTTTACACGCTCCAAAGCATAGCGTAAGTCATGTGCTCAAATTTCAGCGCACTCTTACTTATATACTATAGTGCATGCTTCACAGGTGATCATGACTCCGCTACTCAAGAGCTGATTACAGCTAACAGCACCTCTCTACTGTCGACATTGGACAAACCCCCCGAGTCGAGTGATGCTCTAGAAACTTTCTATGGGCAGCGTCCAGCCCAGCAAAAGCATCAACTATATTCCGTTACAGCTCACAAACGCCAAGCACAGGAAGCGTGGTTGGCGACATTGCGGTCTGATCTTAGCAAGGATCAGCGAAAGGTAGTACTAGGAATTTTCACCAGTCAGATTGCGCCATGGTTCCTGCAAGTTGAGGTGCTGATGGATTTCTTGACTGATTCATTCGACGTTGGCGGTGCTACCTCTTTACTCGCCCTTTCTGGTCTTTTCTACCTAATACAGGAGAAAAATCTGGATTATCCGTCATTCTACCACAAGCTCTATTCGTTGCTTAATGCAGGGCTCCTTCACTCTAAGCACAGGTCTCGCTTCTTCCGTCTGCTGGAAACTTTTATGTCTTCGACTCATTTGCCTGCAGCACTTGTAGCGAGTTTCATTAAGCGATTGTCCAGGTTGGCACTACATGGGCCCCCTGCGGGAATAGTAGCGGTTGTACCTTGGATCTACAATATGTTCAAGCGGCATCCTACGTGTACTTTTATGATACATCGAGAGATACGAGATCCAGATGAAAGGAAAGATCTCGAGGAGGAAGGCATGGATGACCCGTTTGATATGGAAGAAGAGGATCCCATGCAGACTGGCGCTATCGAGAGCAGTCTTTGGGAAATAGAAACCCTACAGTCTCATTACCACCCGAACGTGGCAACACTAGCCAAGATAATCTCAGAGCAATTTACCAAGCGATCATACAACCTAGAAGATTTCCTAGATCAATCTTATACGGTGGTATGTTAACCCTAGATCCGGCACAATTAACGAACTGATAATTGTAGATCCTCAATATGGAGCTTGGCAGGGAATTGAAGAAGACCCCGGTGGTGGAATATGAGATTCCAAAGAGAATCTTCACAGCGAGTGATACCGAGTTGGGTCCTCTTGGAGTGTTGATGACCAAAGTGTATGAGCTGAGCTAGATAGAATCGAATCCTTTGAACATGAGTGATGTAGAGTTCTCCAGTAGTGGTAATAATATTTGGTAATGCTGGCTCCCCTTGTATATTATATTACCTATTGTAAATCCACCTTGGCGTTGGGCATTTCAAATTGTCTTTGTAAGCGCGCCTCTTTAACGTGTTCCACCAACCGAGCTGCGCACCCTAAAAACCACCAAAAATCGGAAAAACTGCACCTTGATATCTCGACAACGGCTTAATAATAAATTCCGAAATTTTATAATTAGCCTTTTATACCTATATTAAGACTCTTAATAAAATTTTAGCGTAATAAGCCTGGCCGTTATTAAAATATTAGGTTTTGGCCTATAATCTTAAGCTAAACTTAAGCTAAATTATAATATCTTTAGAGCTATTTAATAGAATACTTTTTAAATCTAATAAGAGGTTTAAAATAAGTATAAAAGGCTAATTATAAAAAATTTGAATTTATTATTAAGCCATTGTTAAGATATCAAGGTGCAGTTTTTCCGATTTTTGGTGGTTTTTGGGGTGCGCAGCTCGGTAGGGTGCGCAGCTCGGTGGTGGAACACGTTAGCCACCCGCACGGCTTCCATTTCTTTGCGTGACAGCGCTCCAACTTTTCTAAACCTTTCACCCACCTTTCAGCCTACGTACTAGAGGAGTATCTCTTAGCAAAAGTGGCTTTTGTGCTAACAGAGAGAAAAGCATACAATCGTAATGGCGGATAACCGCGAGCTAGAGGCTAAGATTGCTGCGCTCGCAGGTGAGTGGAAAAAGCAGACCTGTCTCAGGATGATCGTCTGACCTGATGTCTATCTAGGTCGCATTAATCTTCATAAGCAACAGGAGCAAATTCCGCATCATGGCCAGATTTTCTCATCACCCGGTACGGATCTCGAACTTACGGAGGTTTTGACAGGCAGTAAGACACTAATAGGCGGCAAAGGATATGGACGTGGACGCGGAGGGCCATCATGGGCACCTCATCATGGAACGCCGTACGGATACCCTCGAGGACGCGCGGGCAAGTCCGTCCCTCCGGCGCATCGACACCGCACGCTGGTTATCAACAGTGTCCCCCCTCCCGCTCAAGAAACCAAGGTTACTTGTAAGGAGACCATTTCTGCGCCTGAAGTAATTGACACACCTGGTTCCACGCCGACTTGGGTTTCCAAACGCGATAGACATATGCAACTCATAAATACCTCTGTCTATGATCAGCTAAGCCAACAGCGAGCGCGATCCATGGCCGCAACATTGGAACAGAAACAGCACGAACGTGATCTCCGTGAGAAGGCAAAACTGAGCAAGCATTTTCAGAATACTTCAACACAATACTACCGTAGCGCCGCTGGAAACACGCAGGTACATGGCGACTCGAAAGTTCATGAAATACAGATCGATGGTATACGGTTTCAAGTCACCGATGGAGGTAGTAAACTCATACGGGTTTCCGGTGAGTGGGAATATGCTGGAACATTGTCAAAAATCAAGGCATCTCATGATATAGGCGACTCAAACCCCGCACATGCAACGCCAAAGCAAGCTAAGATTGGTGGCGTGACATTCTTCAGGAGCAAGAACGGAAATCTCTATCGTGCTGGACTTATCAAAGCTAAGAAGTATGCGTTGTGGCTACAGCAAGTTTCGTGTGGCTAATCTGGTAGCAGGAGACACGAAATCAAAAAAATAGATGAGCCTTGTTTGAGGTTCACGACAACTGGTAACCCCTTTCCTTCCCGCAGAGTCGTTGATATCGATCAGTCCTCATCGTCTGTTTTCGAGCTCTGAGGAGAACCACTAACACAGCTACAGGTTCATGTTCCAAAGGCCCTCATTGTCGCTTCATACATAATCCTCATAAGGTTGCCATTTGCAAGGACTACTTGCTCAAAGGAGAATGCCCTTTTGGTAATGGTTGTGATCTTTCCCATCAGTCCACCCCACACCGCGTCCCANCATGCGTGCATTTCCTACGCGGCAACTGTACGAACGAGAAGTGTCGATATGCCCACGTCCGCGTTAACCCTGCCGCGCCAGTTTGCCGCACATTTGCGCGCCTTGGTTACTGCGATAAAGGGGCTGAATGCGCTGATCGTCATGTATTCGAATGCCCTGACTATGCTAATAAAGGTTTTTGCCGAAACGAGACTTGCCGTCTCCCCCATGTCGATCGAGCAGGCCAGATCCGCAAATCTGCAGCTGCTGAAAGCATTTCTGCTTCAGATGCAGAAAAATCCCCAGATTTAACCAGCGACGAGGAGGACTTCGACCAGATCGACAGTGATGATATTGATTCCGATGGTCTCGAAGATGTTTTCTTGCGAGGCGCTGAGGGCACTAGAGGCCACGAGCTTTCGCAACAACAGGACTACGTCCAGTTCTGATATTATCGTTTGTAAGTTTGGACTTGAGCACCGAAGCTCGAGACTCCCACGATGCCCTTGACCTCGGAAAAGGTCTAGAATTTTACGACCCTGGATTGTTTTTTCTGGATTTTTATAGCGTTTAAGGAGGGTAGAGACCTCTATTAATACCCACGGGTTTCCAGTATTGGTTCAGTCATACTACGCATTTCTTATTCCTTCTCTCGGTGTGTAGCATGAGCATGGGCGCAGATAGGATTAGTAAGGGGTATCAACCCCTTAGAACATGTGGCAAGGAGCAAGCGCTGTATGAGTAGTTCGACTCAATATAATGATGATTCTGAAAACAGGGTTTCAGCTATTGAATCCCAACGCTTGTGAAACAAATGGTAAGGAATGGAGACATTCGCAAATGTTTAAATATTGCAAGCAAAGCCAATAGGTCCTCTGCCGAGTCAAGGGCAAAAGGGGTAGGATTGGGGGTGGTTTAATTAGGCTGATGTGACGGAACACAATGGAGGCTGAGCAACGCAGGCGGCTCTTGGCTCAACCGCCGACGTTACGTTTCTATTTACGATTGCCCTCACTTACCTGCTCTCAATGAATTCTTACCCTCCTGCAGAAAAGCTACGAAGATACAGAGCCGTACTAAGAGTTAGGTAGCACATTCCCCGGCCGCGCCGTTGGACAGAGGTAAAAAAGGGCTGGGCCATAACCGCCGTCTTCATTCCCTCCTTGTGCAAGCGCGCTTCAAAACCGACCAGGACATTACAGCATGACGCTCAAAGATCTCTTGAAAAAGAAAGACAAAATTAAGGAGGATGCCGCGCCGCAGCCGACTTTGGGCAACCCGACCCTTTCCCCCGATGTGCCTGAGTTCACCTTTATGCGCACAACCACAACGACCCAGGAGGTGATATTACCACCAGCCTTCCCAGGCGACCCAACTCGGGAACAAGCTCCAGAGACACAGTCCCCAGAGCAGCACAAGCGCCTCAGTCGATTCCGCCGTCACTCCAATGCTTCCCAGGGTCACTCTGGCACGGAAGAGCATAAGCCCAAGAGCGATCATAGGCTCTCCGAACGCCTCCATCTCGGCTCGCGATCAGCCAGCTCAAGCTCCATAAACGTTCCACAGGACCTGCCTGATATTGATAACGCTGTGGCAAAGAGCGAGGATGATGAGGCGCGGTGGGAGAAGCGAGCAACACTGTTGGCAAAAGGCAATTCACTCAGCCAACCTAATAGTGCTGCTGCAAACGTAGATGCCAGCAGTGCTGGATCTCAAGGACGAGGCAGGAGCGTCAGTGTGAGCGATGCTGGCGGTGATGTACGTCTCTAGATCCGCTTGCTGGAGGTCATAGAGTAGTTCAGAGGTGCTGAGATATTCATTGTGGACAGGAAAACATCCAACAAGCTATTAAGTTGCATGAAGCTGGCGGTAAGCCAACAGCGCGCACCTAGGCAAACGAACGCAGAGATGCTAAGATTCCGTCTAGATCTCGAACAGTCAACGGCCATGTTTGGAAGATTAGCAAGTCCGAACGGCGCAAACAATGCGCTGAGCCAGGTTCTCTATGGGCTTGCGCTGAGGTTAGTAGAACTGTATTTGCTTTGTTCAACGGCGTTCTAGCTGGCAGGAGCAGCGGACGTTCTTGGAACGGATGTCATACTGACTCCAGAGACAGACACGGTTGGGGGTGCACGCCGAACCCGGAGCTGGCTATCACCTACCTGTCTTATGCCGCGTCTAACAGCGCGGATGTAGAGTCACTTGCGCTTTCGGCGGGCATGAAGAAAGGTGGTGCTGCAAAAGGGGAGCTGGTGCTTGCAATCTTCGAGCTGGCAAACTGTTTCCGGCAAGGCTGGGGAGTGAAGAAAGATGCCGTAGCAGCAAAACAGTATTACGAGACAGCAGCCAACCTGGGCGATACGGATGCGATGAATGAAGTAGCCTGGTGTTATTTGGAAGGCTTTGGATGTAAAAAAGACAAGGTCAGTTGCCCCTGAACTGAGATGGCCCGGCTGGGAAGAGAGCCGTCCGCTGCTTCTCGTGAACTTCAGCTCTTTGGCACTCCTTGCCTCCGCATAGTGCAGAGTCAGACGTGAGACAGGCATTGGCAACAGCCTCATGTGTTGGGCATCATTCAGGACCAGGCTAACGATATTCATCGCCTCACAGTTCAAAGCAGCTCAGTATCTACGCCTTGCCGAGGAGAAGGGAAGTAAGACACTTGGAAACACCTGGTAAGTCATCATTTTCTCCTGACGATTCCCACAATTTGCATTGTTCCATCGAGATGTACTCTTGGCCTACGGATAGCTCCGGCAACCCCACCAGCGAGCCATAGCATATTCTCCACCAAGCGGCAAGACTCCAGACATACGCATCCAATATAAGCCGTCACTTTTCCCCACGACGCCATGCCCAGGTGGGAATGTATCGCCACGCGCACGTCGGTTCCTGCTTCTTCAACTGCAGCATTCTTTGACTCCACGATCGTGGTGGTTTCATGAGGTTGCGAGAAGGACAAAACGATAGGCTGCGAGTGGTCCGTTGCAACACGAGCTGTGAAGGCTCGCTTTACGGCGGGGAGGAATGGGAGCGGGCCTCGCCGCACGGCCCACGTCTAGAACAGAGGGAACTTCAGCCCCCACCCCCACCGGAGCCAGGGAGCCAGAGGATCAGGACGCCACCCGCCAGCAGCTGCCCACCAACAGCCACGCCATGACCACTCTTTTCCTACCCGCACCATCTCTTATGCATACACGTGGCAGGCCATTTGTGGCATGCCTATTTCAGTCGTCCGATGACGGACACCGATTACCTGTACACCGGTTATCCAGCCTGCACCGCATTGGGCCAGCAGTTTTTTTTTCCTTCTTCCCTTTCTCTTTTCATTCTCGCCCCTGCCGTCAAGGGTCTCGTGTGGAATTGCCGTCTGCCGTGTGCTGACCAGAGCTTCTGCTGTTTTTCGTCTAGGATTTGGAAAGAGAAGTACAACCCTAAGCCGTAACGCGCAAACCTCATGGCCGTCCCGGTTGTCATGTTAACGTGCTGACATGATCACGGGCCCTGCCTCGGAACCCTCGTCTTGGGCATGGCGCTTCCGGTGTGTTTATGGTCGTCTTTGCCCTTTTCGCTCGAATCGGATCGGAAATCGAGTCATCTGGAGAGGGTTTTGGATAATTTTAGCGATGGTGACGGGCGCAGCGTCCTGATTGACGAGCCGGTATCAGGAGGAGCTGCATGGCGTAGGATCGAACTGCTGGTCACCCACACTCAATAAAAAAATTTAGTGCCACGCCGTTGTCCAGCTTCTGGCATGCCATCCAGTGCGTGTTAGCCATTGAAACATTGTGCAGAATCAGGTCTCCTGCACGGCAAATGTCATTGAACAGTTATCAACATCCGTTATGGTGGTGGTGGTGCACAGTGGTGGACAGTGATGATGACGATGAACAGTAATAGTGAAGATTGACGATGATGCTTCCGATTTAGCTACAGTTCCGCCGCTCCCGCGAGCCTACATACAATCCAAGACGGTTGCTCTCTCTTTGTATTAGAGGTGTCCGGGTAAATATTCTCCAATGGAAAATAATTCCCCAGTTCACCCCGGTCAACATAGTGAAAAACAGCCGGCCCGTTCCCCTTTCCCATCGTCTCTCCGGCGTCGAGCCAAGAAAGCAACATCGTATCGACGTAAGAAAAATTAATGATAGAAGGCCATGTGTTGTCCTCCTTCGGTCTCTCTTCACCCGTCGTGCAGTATGTTCAGCCGGCCTCACAGCTGGGCCAGCATCGCATGTACATTCGTAATCCTAGACATGAAAATCTGTAAACATGATGATTCAGTAAAAAGAAAACTCAACAGGAGAATCCAGATTCGCTCGCTCCGCTCTGCATTGAAAAACATCATGTAAATCCAAATCTGAGATCCAACACTAAAGAAACAAATTCCAGCTATAAAAAGTGGGCTTGGTTTAAAAAGTGACAAATGAGAATTGGAATGTACGTTCCCCCATCCGGTGCAGTCCCAGCCGCCTTTATGCTCGAGTAGTCCCATATCCCATGACTTGATTTGGTGCGAAAACAAAAATGACCCGTTCCAAAATCCGGGTGAAGTGAAAGAGCCCTGGGAAAGCTAAAGAGCGAGCCGTTGCAGCTCGTTTGTGGACTGAGAAATGAAAACCCCTCCCAAATGCAAATTTGTCCTTTAAAACCCATAAATGTGAAGCGAACATATCCGAAGCTCATGCGAAACCATACAATGCAGATAAAGAGATAGATATCGTCAGCCTGTCGTCATCAACTTGATTTGAGAAGACTGGCTGCATGTTCGGCAAGACTAACTCGTAGCTCAGCCGCCCACCTCAACTTTGTGCACTTCTCCATCGCTCGTGCTAGACTTGGTCGAGACGTGGTCGCTCTCTTCGACCATGCGCTTGAACTCGTGGACCACCTCGCTTGGAATGCGCTCCCACAGCAGGCTTCGTGTGTACACCTCGGCAGCAGTCTCGCCTTTGCTCTCTTCACGCATCGCGGCAAGCGTCTCTGCGAGGTTGCGACGATGCTGAGAAGGCTGTGAGCCCGGTGACAATGGGTCGTTCATGTCATCGCTATGCACACTGTAGCCTCGTCGTGTGAAGTCGGTAGAAGTGAGGCTGTTGTATTGCGAAGCACTGATGGAGAACAATTGCTCGTTCTCTTGATCCTTGGTTGGGGCGACTAGGTGGGAGTGCAGCTGATCGAGACTCGGACCGGAACCGTGAGAGAGGCTAGCGAACTCAGCATTTGAGAGAGTGCGCTTGGGCCAATTGGCGCCGGATGAGCTGGGTTCGAGTGCCTCGATCCTGTTGACGATGAGAGAATGGTGCTGAGACGGTGATGGTGCAACGCCAGCGTCTTTGAAAATGCTGTCGAGAACGGTGGCGGATGCGGCACGAACGTCGTCTGGCATGCGAGGAAGGGGCGGAGCAGAGGAACCAGAGGACTTGCTTGCCACAAAGGCGCCGCACAGGAGGAGCATGAGGAGAAGTCCCGAAGCGACAGGCTTGTCTTCAGTACCTTTCTTTCTTGGAGCGACAACCAGGGAGGTTTCTCGCTGTTGGTTCTGTTGAGCTGCTGATGGCGTTGGCTCATCCATACAGAAGTCGTTAACCTCGTTGACGAAGATATAGTTGTCCCAATCGTTGGGGCCCATATTGAGATTGTCCATGTCTGACGCGAAGTCAGTGAAGGTAGAGCTGGGTGCAACAGACATAGCAGTGCTGTTGGCATCAAGCTTCTCGCTCAACACAGAAACCTTCTTGCGAAGTTCACCACTCTCCAGCGTGTGTGATCGGACAAGTTCTTCCTTATCCCACTGCAGTTGGTCGATGATCTGTCGGGTCTCCATCTGCTCATGATGCCACTGCTCTTTCTCTCTTAGGAGACCTTCGATCTGCAACCGCATGTTGGCAATCTCATCATCAAGAACGCTTACTCGCTCGGTCCACAGCTTCTTCTCTTCCTCAAGCTCTTCGGTATGCTTCTTCTTTCGCTGCCGCGAATCGAGTCTACGTTAATATTAGCAAATCGACAATAGAAAACCTAACTGGCACGATGGACCAAAAAAGACCAAAGAACCAAAGTCCAAGGAAAGGGACGTACGCGGCCTGTCTGTTCCTGAGTAGGCGTTTCTGTTGCTTGAGCTCCTTGATCTCGTCATCATTCGTGGAATTCTGGATGAGCACATCTATGTTGAGCAGGCTCCTCTCGGGTGGGATGTCGAATCGAGCATTCTTCTTCCTTATACCGTCACGTCGCGGAGAGAACGAGCGTGGGGGGGTATTCGGCCTCATCCGCTTCGGCCCTGGCCGCGACTCCAATTCCTGTGCCGTTAACGCCATCCACTCGGTGTTGTTATGCGGAGACAGCGGCTGCTCGGGCTGGGCAGATGGGAAGACGGAGCTGGGCCGCACGTTGTTGTGGAGCGGCAGGCCACCAAAGGCTGACGGCAAGTGCGAGCCTACAGGCATGAAGGATGACGGGGGGCCCGAGTCGAAATCACCCTGACCAAATGCGTGCAATGGCTTCGTCGCAGTGGGCGTGCGAGAGCCCGAGCTGTCGGAGAGCGGCCATGCTGACGGCTGCTGGCCATATGTTGCTGCTTGGGTTGCCGGCAGGCGAGTGAAGGGGTTGTTGTTCTGCTCGAAGAAGGGGTTGGTGCTGTTGTTGGTGGAAGTTCGATCAGCAAAGGGCCCGGCAGGAAAGTCCTCCCAGAGAGACGTGTCCGGCGAAAACATGCCCTGGGTGCTGTTGGTGGGGGACATGATGCTGGGCGTGTCCAGAATGTTGGAATCTAAGGTGACGTTGTCGTCGAAGGAGAAAGTGGACGGCTTGCGGTCGACGGAGAGGGTGGAGGAAGGACGATGGAAGTCCATTTGCTGCGAGTAGGCCATGGCGGAGAGGCTGGAGAGGTTGGATACTTGTAGCACAACTACCGGTGTAGGCGCAGTAATGGCGGTGTGGATTGCTCGATTCGGCAATCGAGCGATGGCGGGGATGTTCCCAGTGAAGGACAAGAGGGACGGCAGCCGGTGTCGTAGACTCTCACGGCGTCAATCCGAGCGCAAAAGCGTCTTTCTGGGAGCTGCAAAAGTGAAGAGGCCGTCGCGATGGTCGACGGGATGGACAAAAGCTGGAGAAGTGGCAAAGGTGGGTGTGGGAGCGCAGTGCTGGGCGGGCTGGGCTGATATGTGTGTGCCGACAAGAGTCTTCGATGGAGGGTGCGGCGCGAGCAGGGCTTTGCAGCGTCCAGTCTACAATGTGCCAGTAAGGTTGGGGTGCCATGTCCGTGGGGTGCCCGCGATACAAAGCAGCGCGTCCTGCCATTCGGCGCCCCAAGGAGTGTCGGGTACTCATGCAGCAAGCGGGCGGGACCACCGCGGACGACTGGCTGTAGATGCCCCCCTGCCCATGCACGGGGGACATGCAGCCATCCATGTCGCCCATGTCGCAAAGCGACTTGTTTGTCGGCCACTATTCTCCCGCTCAGCAGCCAAAGGGCCCTCTGCCTCTCCACGCTCACTCATGCTCACGCTCTCGTCGCTCTCGCCCAGATCCCCGATCACAGCCATCAGGCGGCCGGTCGAGCGACGAAATGAGATGACGCCCGGTAGCAGAGCCGTTGTCGCCCTGGGTTTTTTGCCCTGAGCATCGCCTGGGAGAGCAGAGCCGTGTGACGCTCTCCGCACTTCACCCTGATGAAGCGGCGGGGGTTCGGTGCAACAAGTCCAGCGAGAGCACCATCCAACACCATCCAACACCATTCAACACCATCCAGCACCAGCAGTACCAGCAGTACCAGCAACACCAGCAGCACTAGCAACAACAGCAACCAGCAGCAACCTCTGGCTCTGCCGGTGCGACTTGCTTGCACGGTGCAGCAGAATGACCGACAGGACAGGCGCGGGCCGGGCCCGCAGAGGCCATTGCCATTCATGCCATGGTATGCGTGATTCGGCCGCGCTATTCTGGCTTAGGAGCCGGCGTAAAAATTTCTGAGCAACGCAGACGAGAAAGACCTGGCGACCCCTCCTGCTGGCGAGCCTGGGGAGCAACGCTTTGCTCCGTCCCGCACTCAACACCATTCGCACCCTGCCCTTTGCCTCTCGTGCTGGTCTTGGCAGCACTGTTGCGTGAGCGAGCATGAGTATTGAGCACCAGCACGAGCACCAGCACGAGCAATCAGACGACACGATGACTATACGAGTAACTCCCTGCTCGGCCGCGCTCGTCTCGTCGCAAGGAGCTTCCTCTTGCCTTCGCGGAGCCGGCTGTGTCAACTGTCACGAGTCATTTCACCGCCTCAGCAACAACAGAGAGGATCTTGTCGTGATGGTCAATATGGAGCATCCCTTAAGTTGCCCTATGTTGCCCCAGGTTACTACTGTCATCTGCTACGGCGTACCAAGTTATCGTGAGGCAGCTTGGCGAGATGGCTGGTGGGACAATCCACGCAGCCACATCGCTGCCGCTCAACATCCCAAGTCGTGCCAGTCAGTTGTACCGGTACACTGGAAAGATGCGCAGCAAGGCATTTCCGGCAGCATTTCTCCCGGGATGGCGGTCGTCTGGTCTCTCTCTACCATTATTTCGCACAATGGGCCCACTCCTGCTTGACTGTCGACTGTTCAATGGCCCTGTGTCATCTAAGCCTGGCCGTGAAGTGGCCGCGAGGGAAGCGTGAGGAGCGACTGGCATGTGCCTCTCCAGTAAAACGGTTGCGGCATCAGGTTCGCGTTCCTGTTTGCGGAGGAGTCTCCCACGCCTGTCACGTCTTATCGCAGCAAATTGTAGAATTTTGCGAGAAGTGCTGCCTTCTGATTTGCACGTCGCTAACGAGACGGCGAATAACAGAGGGGGAAATGCGGGCTCGCTTTCAATCGCACACAATCACACGGCGCCGGGCCGGACGGGGCACGGCGAAACTTGCAGCGGAAAACCAGACAAAGTTGGCTGAAAGCTGAGAGGTTGCTTGCGCTGCATCTGGAACCAACGTCGGGCTAATCATCCCCGCCAAGGCTTTTCGCCCCGGGGCGTTGCTGCGGTGCTTCGGTGCCGTGGTGATGCGGAGCTGAAAAAGCCTGTCTGGATGGTGACGATTTCCCCAATCCCAGCGAGCAGCCCAAAGTTACCCCGAGACATGGCCGTTTCGACCCTATTGCTGAACACAAAGCAATAGCAGCTCCTCATGCGAACCCTAACCACAATGCTGCCATGCAGCCTTGATGCTGTTGAAGCCCAATCGGCAAGGCGAACTTTCGTCGCTTGAAAATTTGCTAATGTGACCAGGAATAGACAGCAAAGGTAAGGCTGCAGCTCCTCCAAGCTGTCGCCAGCAGTTGGCACCGCTTATTCCTTCTCTACTTTGGACCCAAAGCCTTTCAGCTTAACCACTTGCTTCAGCTTAGGTGGGTCTTTGCTTCATCTTCCTACCTACCAAAACTCTGTGGAAATTTCCAGATATTGGGCGCCGAAGTCCACGTTTTCCTTCCGATGACTCAATCTTCATCTTTGACTGTTGAGTTGCATTGTTTTCCAACCCTCCATGGCCCTGTTTTACTCTCCTAAATTGGGATTTGACGGTGAGTAAGCGGGAGGCAGTCCGACTGGCACGCTTGATGAAACAGTAACTCGCCTCCTGAACTATTCCGTTGAAGCTCTCTCTTCCAGTCGGCGTGTTGATAGAGTTGCTATCAGTGCGCGACAGGTTTTGATCGTCCCCAATAAAGGCCGAAGGCCAATTTTAGGACTCGCGGTTGCTCATAAGAACACTAAACATAGCGCCGATTCGTTAGTATATAAATCGCCTATCTTCTCAACTAAGGATTACTGAATCTAACCAAATTCCCCATTAAATGTTGATCCTGATCGTCTACAACTAAGACTTCACTGTCAGCTTTTTATTTGGAGTGCTATCTGGTTTTCCAGAAGCTAATCAAAGATCCGAAAGTGGAGGGGATCCGAAAGCGGAGGGGATACGCAGAGTGGGAGGGAGTGGATCTCGCAGTCTTGGATTATGACTCATGAGTCATGATACCCGGACGGTTAAAGTTCCCGGGAAGTATCCCAAGGCTTCTCTTGAAGCAAGGCGTTGAAGTAGTTTTGCGAAATGCCTGAACTTCTCCACTCCGTAGTGTGCGGTCACGTATACATGTGCGTAGCATTTTGGATCGAAAGAAAGCCAAGGGTCAACAAGTAAAAGACAGCGGAATTGCGGTTTGAATTTCGAGCAATGAGGATGCATATCAAGATATCAAGGCTGAAGAGAAACCATGTCTCCTAACTCGAAAATGATTTTTGGACTGTAAATCGGTATGGCGCTCTTGCCATAGCCACGTTGCTACCGGTACTCACGCGAGCTGTAAGATTGTTGAAGCAGTGCTGTGGGCAGATCTGCATATCATCAACTTGTTCATATTAGAGCAATGCAAGAGCGAACCTGTGACAGACTCTGAGGCAAAAAACCTCCTCAACACTTTTGATGGCGTGCTTCGACACGAATGGACTGCTGTTCCCATGATCTTGAATCAGTATCTCCTAATGCTCACACCCCCTCTTGATCATCCCTAGCCCACAGCTTCACGGTTCGATCATGGCCGCTGCTGCAAATCCATTTCCCATCGCTTGTAACGTCCGTACTAAGCACGTTCCCTACATGGCCACTCAGGGTTTTGCAGAGCGCCCAGTCATCCGCAGAGAATATTTTGACGTTCTTGTCGAATCCACAGGAGACGAAAAATGACCCCGCCTTTTTCGGCTGTACCTCTCCCTTCTCGTCCCTCTGCAGGAGCTGTCCGCTAGCCGGGCCATCTGTCCCCTTGAACCACCTCAGATCCGTCACCCCTCCTGTATTAGCGCCGATCGATGTCATTTCTCGCATTGCGCGAAGGTCCCAGCACTTTGCAAAACCATCGCCAGAGCCAGAAAGGATGCGGTAACCATCAACACTCCAGTCCAAAGCATATATGGGCTTGATGTGGCTATCCAGTAACATTACCATTCGTCCAGTGCGAAGGTCCCATATCCGTCCAATGCTGTCTAGTCCAGCACTAGCGAGCAGGGATCCATCAGTATTGAAGCTGACAGTGTAAACCTCTCTAGCATGGCCTTCTTGCATCAGCAGTTCTGTGGAGGTGTTGACGTCCCAGAGACGCCAGGTGGTATCCTCAGATGCAGACGCGAGGTAGTGACCTGACGGATGGAATTCTACCCTGCAGACACGCTCACTGTGTCCGGAAAGCGTGGACACTGGTGTGTTTTGGTCCAATGACCATAGCTGAACATTGCCACCTCCGCCGCCGGACGCGAAATTCACTGAGGATGTTGAAACGGTGCTGTCAGGAAGGGTCGCTCCGGGAGCCCAAGCAATTCCAGTTACGCGGTCAGCGTGACCACGATAGGCCACCTTTTCATCAAGATTTGGTACGTCTAGCAATTTAATCCCACCCGCCCAGTTGCCGGCTGCTATGAGCTCGCCATTTGGTGAGAATCTTGCGATGCCAACTGGTCGATCTGCTGCAATTTGCGATCCATATAGATCGAAGCCTTGTAGTCGTTCTTTGATACCTTTGCGATGCCTTACATGCGCTCGTCTTTGAATCGTAGCCTCAACCTTCTGAAATGCTATCCGGGTTTGCGCCCGCGGTAGCGAATACCGGGCTATTTCCTTCCTTGCCTGCAGTAGCTCGGCTGTGCCTGTCGTGTAGAATTCCTCCTGGTCATCACCTTCCTCCTCATCTCCGCCTGTGCGGGCATCGCCCATTTGAATATCTCCCTCACCATCTTCGGCCTCGGCAGCTTCAGCTTGAAGCGTAAGAAGCTCTCGTAATCTGTCCCTTCGATCTCCAGGCCCTTCCCCAAATAGGGTGATGGGTTCACCGAGCTGGCGCAGACGCGTTCTAACATGTGCATCAGCAGTCGGGACAGCTATGGCGGCAGCGCGCCGTTTTCGGGAGAACTGAGAGAGAATGGCGGAGGCTTTTTCGGCGGAAACCCCAGCGGCGCCCGATGGCATGAGGTAGTCACGATCAATAGCTATGACTTGCAGTCAGATTTCACTCTCAGAAAGAAAATTGGGAAACATGAAAGAGCTCAACTTACGAACATTGGCTAGATCGATGCCTCCCATATCTATATCCTAAAACCCACCATGTCCATCAGCATATGTTTGCGCGGTTAAACGATACGTCTTGTGGCTGCGGGTGGCTGCAAGGGAGAGCACACTCTCTAAAAAAACTTCTGTGAATACTGAATTGCCATGGATGGGCATGATGAATTTGCTCTTACCTCTTGCAGTTCCTCCTCCACATAGGCCTGTCTTGCCGGGTGCATCATCTTGGGCCAAAGTCGATGGAATGTACAGCAAGCAACCAGAAAATAACAAGCAAATAGTCAGCGGGTGTGGCGAGAACGGATGGAGTGCAGCGCCGGAATCGAAGGGATGTCAAGATGGGGGAGGGGGTTTGCAGAAGGTAAGGCTGACGAAGTTTAGCCGTCTACGTATCTCGCCGAAACCTCGACCCTCATGGATAGTTCAGGAAGCACATTTCTATCCTTCTTCTTTTTCTTCTTCTTCTTCATCCCTAGCCTCCTACGCCTTGCTCTTTACCTCTCCTCTCATCGTCATGCCGCCTCTTCGACGCCCTTTCTGTTCATCTTGTTTTGACTCCATTAACGCTTGATCCTCTATCCTGGGCTTTGGCCACGGCCATGGGCTTCGCCGTTGCCGGCGCATTGGGGCTATGTAATCGGCTTCTACCTCGCGCAGACTTGCATCTGCCTGCAGCCTCCGGTTTACTACTCCTCTACCTTTCGACAACATCATTACTCGCAGCAGCCTCTGCTCCCCGCCTTTATCACTCCAACTCCCCGAAGCCTCCTTTATCCCTCCCAGCCTGCCTAGTAAATTACAATAGCTGCCCAGCTACCTCCACCGCCCTCCACCTATTCCATTCTAACTCCCAGGCCTGGAGCGCCACTCCTCACTACTCTTACTACCTAGCTGCATCATACTCGGCGAAAGGCCATCGTCTCAACCCAGAACATAACCTCTATACCCACCACCCCCTCAGGCAGCTGAATGGTAAGCCCACAGATATAATAAAATGCAAGCAGCGGGAGGGTAAACGGGCCAGGCCTAAAAGCGGCCAGGATGCCTTCTTTGTTAGTCAGGTTGGAGACTCCGGCGCGCTCGCGTTTGGGGTCGCAGACGGCGTTGGGGGATGGTCTGAATCGGGCATAGATCCTGCTGACTTTGCTCATGGTCTTTGCGAGTACATGGCGTGCGCAGCAAGAGCCTTCCCAGGAGATTCTAAGCCTGGCCTATTGCATCCCAAAGACTTGCTTCAAGCCGGTTATGATGAGGTCATGCAGGATAAAGCAATAATTGGCGGGGGCAGCACGGCATGCGTAGCTCTAGCAGAGCCCAATGGCCTTGTAGAAGTCGCTAAGTAAGGCATACCTAATATTTTCGCCAATTCCGCTATTTCCGTTCTAATACAATACAGTCTAGGAGACTCTGGTTTCATGCACCTTGGCCTTAATGCTGTGCGGCACTTCTCGCACCCACAGACACATGCTTTCAACACACCGTATCAGCTCTCCAAGATACCCCGACGTATGCTTGTGCAGATGGAGGTATTCGGAGGAACAAGTGCTCTTGCGGACCTACCCAAGGACGCCAATATAACCAACCACCAAGTTCGACATGGCGATGTTTTAATTTTTGCGACAGACGGGGTCTGGGACAACCTCAGCCCGCAAGATGCTCTCACCATTGTTAGTAGATCAATGGCTAAGCTAGGTGCATGGGCCGAGAAGGATCAAGTACTTGAAGTGAGCGAGGATTTGCAGATGCTCACGCAAGCTGATGGCAGCCACAAGGCGGACTCCAATTCGCTCCAAGCCAAGCTAGCTCTTGCTATCACGAAAGGAGCAAAGGAAGCAAGCCTAGATACTAGAAGAGATGGGCCATTCGCCAAGGAAGTACAGAAATATTATCCAGATGAAAATTGGCATGGTGGAAAGCCAGACGATATTGCAGCTGTTGTTGCTGTGGTCACTGAAGATAGTATGTCTTAACACTTATGTCGCTTTGTACTCCGCATATGTATTAAGATAAGAGCATGGGATGGCGTAAGGTGTGTGGTTTAGTGGTTTGGTATGCCAAGACGGAATGTTGGCAGAATATTCATCCTTTGGTGTGCTTTTAACTGTTTAGATAGTATTGGCACAGTTAGAAACTATAGGTTTCACGTCTTAGGGCGTTTCAACAGGGCCTACGCAGAAAGGAGGAAAAGTATGAGCGTCGTGGTTAAGAATTTCTTCTTTGTTTACATGTTGCCCGTTTCATGGGGCAACCACCAAACCATGTCGCATCTCCAACACGCGCAAACCGCGACACCATCGCTTCCACAGCATCGATACGCCGCCAGTCTGCGCCCTACATGTATAGAAAGCTAACAGCACAGTCGACATTCGATACTCCCGTCTTCCGCGATACATATAGCATTTAGCCTCCATGGCAACAGTTTCCCCCACGCCATTGGGCTCCTACAATGGCAGGACTCGGCAACCCTCCACCCGGTCGCTGCAAAGACGAGACTCTCCGCTTTCCGTACTAGGACAATCTCACGGCTTTTCTGCGGACGCGCCGATGATGCAGAACATCAACATTGGCGACAGCTCCGACGACGAAATCCCGCAACCGATGAAACTAAGCGCCTTGACAACGGCATTGTTGGCGCAGAACGAGGTCAATTCACCAGAGAAGCAAACACGCAAACCAAAGTTGCGTATCTCTCGCAATGGGTCAGGCTCGAACACCCCGGTACAAGATACTACAACGCCGGCACCGTCCCTGCGAATCAAGCGGGTGCCACTTCGAGGTGCGCCGATGAGGAGAATCAGGAGAACACCGCAAGGAGAGGAAGACCATCCACCATCACAGGACCAAGAAAACCTTCCTATGTCCATTATAAGGGCAGATTCTATGAAAGCAGACTCCATAATGAAGGTCGGGACACTAGGGCGGTCAACCGCGCAAAGATCTCCAGTACAACGAGAAGACAAGCCTATACCACTAGCATCAATGAGTGCGAATACACCTCACAGGCCTGCCCCGCCTCCGCCTCCTAAAATGTCCGTCTTAGAAACTGCAACGGCTGCGGCAGGNGCATCTACCACTAGACAAAAAAAGAAACGAAGTCACATTCTAGTGAACGGCAAACCATATTCAAATATGGGCAGACTTGGCAAGGGTGGAAGTTCGGACGTTTATCGCGTCATGGCGGAAAATGGGAGACTATTTGCTTTGAAAAGAGTAAAATTGGAGGACGCTGATGAATGTGCTGTACGTGGATATAAAGGCGAGATTGACCTATTGAGGAAGCTGGACGACGTGGAGAGGGTGGTCAGGTTATATGATTGCGAGGTGGATGAGTCGAGGCAAATATTGAGCGTGGTAGGTGAATCCCACATTTTACGATACAACAGCTTGCTATGAGCCGTTGAAGGCCTGCTCGTGGCATTCCACGATAGAGAGTGGCAAATCTAACCGGCACAATAGTTAATGGAGATTGGCGAATCGGACCTCGAACGCACTCTCCGCATGAAGCTTGATCCTGAAGGGTCACGCCTGGATCTCTCCTTTACTCGCTATTACTGGAAAGAGATGCTAGAATGCGTTGCCTCGGTGCACGAGTATGATATAGTGCATTCTGATCTCAAGCCAGCCAACTTTCTCCTGGTTTCCGGCCGTCTAAAACTCATCGATTTTGGCATTGCCAACGCAATTGACATTGATAACACTGTCAACGTGCACCGCGACAGCCACGTTGGAACGCCTAACTACATGTCCCCAGAATCCTTAGAAGACACCAATGCAGGGATGCGAGGGCACCCCGGCGCTGCGAGCCTAGGGAAGATGATGAAGTTAGGTAAACCGTCTGATGTATGGAGCCTCGGCTGCATTTTGTATAAAATGGTTTATGGCCGCCCTCCCTTCGCGCACATCGCAGGCCAGATCCACCGCGTCATGGCCATCGTCAATCCATCTGTTGCCATTGAATTCCCCGCCCTTGGCGTTGGCGGTGTTAGAGTGCCTCCAGGCCTTATATCAACACTCCGTCACTGTCTAACACGCGACCCAGCGCGTCGCCCTACCATCCCACAACTTCTCGACGAAAGAGACCCGTTCTTGTACCCTGATGGTGGTGACGATCTGCGGATTCCGCAAGAGCTATTAGGCCAAATTATACAGCGCGTGGCAGACCGATTTAGGGATTCGAAGAAAGATCCGCCAACCGATGAAGAGATAAGACAATATCCCGCGAGTTTTTATGCTAAGATTAGAGACCTCATGGAGGTTGGTTAACACGGGAGTACTTTTAACATCTTCCTCAACGATTCCCTCATTCAACGGGTCCTTTTTTGGTACTCTCAAAACCCTTTCCCTATTTCCTTTCGTTCTATTTTGGTTCTCTTTCTTTTTTACAGCAGTGAGCGTTTAGCAATCGTTGATTAGCAAGGCGCCCGGTGCCGCCCTCATCATCCGCTCGAGAACTTTTTTTGGATACGAGTGTCATAGTTATGAGTTGGAAAGTGGTGAATTGAGTAAATACACGGCGTACTGTATAGATATCCACCACCCCAGTGGCCTTTGGTTAAGACTTTTGTATATACTTCTCTCTTTGGTTTTAACTTACTCCGCTGGTGGGGAGGCTTTGGGTGAATGAGAAGCTTCATCTGAAACGGACTCTCGTTCTTCTATCTTCTGGTGCACTGGGCTTGTCTACTTAGGCTATCAGACTTGATGTGGAAATAGTAGAAAGGATACTAAGATTAAAAGGCTTTCAGCCACCCTCTACCTCTATTCTGATGCGCTGTCTAGTACTCCGTAACTATCTAGAGCTTCATGAAAAGGCATCGTATGTGACAAATCTGCGTCGTGTTCTTCCCGCCTAGCCAAGATACTATATACAAGTAGTGTGGACCTGAGCTTAGTTTCTAGGCATCGATGTTATTCATCACTAGTTGCGAAGCTTGGAGGGAGTAATGCATAGATTAATTCAAATATTTGTTCTCAGATGGAAGGTTATAAAATAGCAATGACAAAACAAATAGTTACACTAACACAAATGTACATACACGTTAATTTAGACGCCCGGCTTTAGCTGATATAAATAGGCAACCGGCTCCCATGATACAGTGAGGGAAGAATAGTAACATCTTCCTTAGGAATGTGTGCTCTCATCCAAAGGAACGCCCGGAAGATCAACATAATCCATGCCGCATCTACCAAATCCTCGTCACCACAACCTTTACGTCCCATATAGCTTCTGTAGTCGGGTATGTATTCCCAGTAGTAAACCATCGCCTGTCCTCGCCACCGCTTGCTGTCGGAACAAGTAGGCTCCTCCGCCCTGTTGTCCTGTATCGCCCTTTCAGCATCTGGATACGACCGAGGCGCTTCTCTGAGATGCGCGGTGACGAGATCCATGTAATTTAGCGTATCTTTGATGGACTGAAAGTATTCCGTTGTTTTATTGTATACATCTTCGAGAGCATCGTAGAACTCCGGTTTTCGCGCATCCGGGTTTTGGCTGATAGAATCCCAGTCTTTTCCCCACACGCCCTGAAGTTGATTATATTGTTGTTCAACCCACTTCGCTCGAGTTTCAACTTTACCTCGCTGCTCGCGGTCGCAGTTATACTTTTTAAGCTTGCGTATGAAAGTATGATGAGCAGCGAAAGTCCAGGTGAGGCCAAAGGCGTTTTTGAGCGGACGTGGGTACCAGTTGAGGTTCGTCTCAGGCTGGCGAAGCCAAGCTGCGACCATTGGAACGATGTCACAGAATCCATGCAGATAGCCTGCTTGAAATTTCTGCATATTTTCGAAGCTCTCGACTGCCTTGCCCTCCGGGTCGATCTTCCAGAGTGCGGCGAAGATCTCCTCAGTGGTGCCGATGCGGTAGTCTGGCAACTTCAAGTCTGGATTGCCAGGAACGATTCCGAACCAAAGCTTGTCCGCTGCCGGCGTCCAGACGAAACGGAGTTTTGGACAGACTATCTCTTGGCCGGGGTCGCCGCCCTCGGGATCCCTCGGTGACGCTTCTTTATCATCGCTCCCAAACAGCCTCGCGTAGCTTAACACCGTACCCAATCCACGTACCCTCGTGGAAGAGAAGATATGACCTTCCCCTTCTCCTTCCATGATTCCGTCAGTGGGCCTAAAATCCTTCCACTTAACACCCATGCGACACGCAAGTATTGCAATGTCCGATGCAGTAGTTGTTGCAAACGGCCGCACTACGTCAGGTGGCATTAAGTCCCACGATCGTTGTCGCAAGCGGATACAAGGCCAGGATGGACCTTGTCCTTTGCCTTGTGGCTCTCTCTGATGGCCATCCTTGAAGAGTACCCCAGCCATTGGTGCCGCCCCATCGTGGAGAGCATTTAGGAGCGGGACCCAGCAAACAAGTTCGGTGCTCTGTTCCTCGGTGTTCTTCTTATCCGCAGCTATATCGCAATATGTCTCTTTCCTTGACTGGTCGTTGCCATACAACCCGAGCACACCCTTTGGCTGATTGTGGCATGGTCCAAGCGTGATTTCGGGAGTTTTGAACAACGTGCCATATCGGAACTGGGTCCAGCTCCAGTCGCGCTTCCTGTGCTTAGACCATTTCCCAAGTACAGACTCCTGACAATGCCGGTAGCCCTCAATTGTGCCGACAATTTGAGCAAGGAGTTGGAAGACGGCGATAACGAGGGCTACGATGGAGATTATTAGTGCCACGAGGGCAGTGGGGTCAATGGCCATGATGGGTTGTGTTAGCTTGGTTGATTCATTAACCTGTTATGCGGATTTTATATCGCTTTGCTAATCCGTCGTATTAAATAAGGGTCGACCACGACCCAGCTGTGGGACACATTAGCTTTTTTTGGCCGTTCAGCTGGCGCGAGCCTAGATGATGTGATACTTCTCTAGTCCCTCGAATCCGTCACCCATCTGCGACGCAAAGCGCAGCCAGGTACGGAGGTTGCAAAAGTCTTTGCCGCCAAGAAATTCACCGCCTTAGCTCACCGCCTTCCAAATCTAGACATCCTCTCATTCGTCCTCTCCCGCTTTAGGTGCGTCTTAGTGCCTCTATAGCACCCTCCCTATACCCGTTGCCTCCTTTAAGCCTAATAACCTTCTAGATATGCCTAATAATCCGCTCAATCTAAGCCTAAATTCTCTACTACTCAAGATCTCTTTATATTGCCTATTAGTCTTCTATTATAACCTTCCTATTCTACGGCGCTTTATTATATAACATGCGGATCGTTGGTACCCCCCAACGAAAATTTTGACCCGAGTTTATAATTAATAAGCCGATTAATTAACCCAAAGCTTTAATTTAGAGCCTTATTGTATAGAGCTTAATTAACATATACTAGTAGGTATGGATTCGTTTCGTAAATCCTATGCCTCCGTCATGCTTCGCAGTAGGGGTAAGCTTTAGGCGGAGCCTTGTGCAGAGCCTTGTGCAGAGCTTTAATAGAGTCTTGTGTAGGGCTTTGGTAGAGCCTCGTGCAGAGCTTTGGTAGAGCCTCGTGCAGAGCTTTGGTAGAGCCTCGTGCGGAGCTTCGTGCAGAGCCTTGCGCAGAGGCCACGTGCAGACGTGCAGACGTGTAGACGTGCAGCCGTTTGTTCTGGCGATTAATTGCAGAGATATTTGTAGAGACGATTGTATAGGCAATTGTATAGGCGTTTAATTGATCGTTCGTACGGGCGTTCGTATGGGCAATTGATGATTGATCAATTGTATGGACGTTTGTAGAGCTGTGCGTAAAGCCGTGCATAGAGCCATTTGTAGAGCCGTTCGTAGAGACGTTCGTACGGGCATTTAGTTGATTGGTTGATTGATCGTATAGGCGTTTATGTGAGCAATTGATCGATTAATCGACTAATTATATGGGCGTTCGTACGGGCGATCGTGCGGACGTTTGTAGAGCCGTTATAGAGCCTTCCTAGTATATCAGTGCTGCATGTTAGTAGAGCTTTAGAGCTCCGTATTAAGCTTCAAGTAGAGTTTTGAGTAGAGCTTTGAGCTCAAGGGGGAGACCCCCTTGGACCCCCCCCCCCCCCCTGGCGCACTGCGTGCTCTATCTACCGCGTAGGGTAGGGCTCTTGCAGAGGCTTTGGTAGAGCGTTTGGTAGAGCTTTTACAGAGCTCTGTGCGCAGAGCTTCGGTAGAGCTTCCGTGCAGAGCTTTGGTGGAGCTTCTTGCGTGTAGAGCTTCGGTAGAGCTTCGTGCAGAACTTTGGTAGAGCTTCGTGTTCAGAGCTTGATATGGTAGAGCTTTGTCCAGAGCTTTGGTAGAGCTTGGTGCAAAGCCTCGGTAGAGCTTCGTGTAGAGCTTCGTGTAGAGCTTTGGTAGGTGTCGATGCGGAGCTTTGGTAGAGCTTCGTGAGAGTGGTAGAGGCTTTGGTGCAGAGCCTTGTGCAGAGCCACATGCAGGCGTTCGCACGGGCGATTAACTGCAGAGACGTTTGTAGAGACAATTGTATAGGCCAATTGCATGGACGTTTGATTGATCGTTCGTATGGCGTTTGATTGATCGATTGTATGGGTGTTTGATTGATTGATTGTATGGGCGTTCGTACGGGCGATTGTGCAGACGTTCGTAGAGCCGTTTGTAGAGTCGTTCGTGTAGACGATTATAGAGCCTTCCTAGTATATCAGTGCTGCGTGTTAGTAGAGCTTTAGAGCTCCGTATTAAGCTTCGAGTAGAGCTTCAAGTAGAGTTTTAAGCTCAAGGGGGAGACCCCCTTGGACCCCCCCCTGCGCACTGCGTGCTCCATTTACTGCGTGGGCAGAGCTCTTGCAGAGGCTTTGGTAGAGGCTTTGGTAGAGCTTTTAGTAGAGCTTTTGCAGAGCTTCGTACGGAGGTTCGTGTAGAGCTTTTGTAGAGCTTTAGTAGAGCTCCATGCAGAGCTTTAATAGAGCTTCGAGTAGAGCTTCGAGTAGAGCTTTGTATAGGCGTTCGTACGGACGATTGTATGGGCGATTGTAGACGTTCGTAGAGACGTTTATACGGGCGTCTGATTGATTGTATAGGCGTTTGACCGATTGATCGTATAGACGTTTAACTGATTGATTGTATGGGCGTTCGTACGGGCGATCGTGTAGACGTTTGTAGAGCCGTTTGTAGAGCCGTTTGTACGGATGATTGTACGGGCAATTGTAGAGCCGTCGTAGAGGTGTTTGTAGAGATGTTCGTAGAGACAATTATGAGACTTCCTAGTATATTAGTGCTGCGTGTTAGTGGAGCTTTAGAGCTTCGTATAGGGCATTAAGCAGAGCTTCGAGTAGAGCCTTAAGGGGAGACCCCTTGGACCCCCCTGCACACTTCGTGTTCTATTTCACTGCGTGGCCAGTACACTGGGTGGGTAGAGGTGTTGCAAAGCCTTTGGTAGAGCTTTTGGTAGGGCTTCGTACGGAGCTTCGTATGGAGCTTTGCAAGGCGGTAGAGCTTGGTGCAGAGCCCTTGCAGAGCTTTCGGTGTTTTGAAGTTCGTCGCATGGATTCTGCCACAACTTACCGCGCGCAACTTTTTTTCTAACCAATGAGAAGCTGGCTTTCTAACCAATCAGAAGCTGGCTTGGCGGGAGTTTGAATTCCAGGACCCCCAACCCGAATATATAGACCACTCGTACCTCGGGTCAATAATAACCCTCTTTATATACGGCTAGTAAGGCTTAATTATATTTAAATTATAAAAGTTACTATTCCAAAGAAGGCGTTAAACGTTCTATATATTATATATAGTTAATTAATATTAGTAGGCGTAAGTTAGAGTCTTATCTTTCTAAATGATAGGACTAGGCCTCTTCTTAAGGTACTCTTAAGTAAAAGGTAGTAGCTTTAGTATAAAAATTAATATTTAATATTACTACTAATTAATACCTCTGTAGCCCTTATTCTATATAAGCCTACTAGTTACTTTAGTAAATTTATACTTTGGCTTTAATTATAGAGTAAAAATATAAATAGAGAGTCCAATTAATAGAATAATAGGGTATATTATATAAATAGATGAATCCTTAAGGAAAACAAATATCAGGCTTTAGCTTGTCATTTTGAAAACCTTAAGGTTATTCACTCTTCTACTCTTATGCTTTGTATTGCAAATGAAGATGACCGAAAGGGGCAGCTTAGAACATCTACTGAACCCTGCATGACGTTCACAAAACTCCGATAGCAGGCACCTTCATTTCTCCTCGAGCCCGTCATTCTATCGGCATTACTGAAGACTATCAAAACACCAACGCCATACGCCTTACAATGCTTGTGAAATTTCACAGAATTCTTAAACAAGTAAAACACTGAGAGGTATTAGCGAATATCTTTAGTTCACGGCTTTTATTGGCGGCGTAACTTACGCGTTGATGCACCCATCATTTTCCGGGTTATTTGTTATCTGAGCGTAGCGACCCCAGACAACCTTTCCACCTGCTGTGACAAGTCCTAGCTCACTCACATTTACTTCGATAATCTGCGTGGATTTTTGTCAGACAGAGCGGTATTTCACTTCACAATTTGCTTACCGTTCCCCGTGTCAAGACCCCCAATTGTGTGTAAAGCGCTTGCTGAGGATTCTTTTTTACCGCTGTTCATTCAATTTTAGTAAAAAAAATGGAAACTAGTAATTAGACGAGAATGTAGAGCCTTACATATAATCGGCAATTGCACCGTCACGGCTAACTCTGGGTGAGTTACGTTTGCCTTCTTATAGCGCAATCCCATGGGCCGGATAAAACGCTAAGCCACTATTTAGTACTTGATTGCTCATCCGGATTGCGCGTTGCTCAATTACCTCGTACTTCACAGGTCTCCTAGTAAAATCTGGTCCAACAAATGTCGGTTTCGTGATTACCCGCTTCCAGCTTTTCTTTGCCGTTTTCTTCCCGGTCTTTACTACAGAGAACATCTCTTCTTCCGAAATTCCTTTGACTTTCGGCAGCGGCACACTAAATCGTGCTGCTTTCTCCGACCGCTTTTGCTTAATAGCGCTCGACAGCGCTTTCGCATTCTTCTCGGATGACCTGTCTAGCAGGTACTGAGGCAAGGGCGTCGAGGATGGCTCAGCAGCTTCAGAGGATTTGACATTGCGTTCTTCGTGCGCGCGGATGGTCTTCTTCATCTGTATCTTTTCCTTGTGTCGCTTCTGCTGGTACAACTTGGCCCGTAGGCCACGTAGATTTTTAGCATTTTCAGAGGCTTTATGGCCTTCACGAGCGATCCGTTTGCGCTTACGCTCTATGGGAAGGGATAAGCAGTGTGAAGCATAGGAAGCACTATGCCGGTTGAAACATACCTTCGTAGTCGAAGCTGCAGCGAAAATCATTAGCGAGTGTGGCCAGACAGAGAGAGGAGTACTAACCGCTTGCCATGTAGCTTCTGCCAGCGCTCAATATACTCGTTCTGAGGCATTTTTGCGGATTAAAAGGTCCAGTTTACGCACGATGGACGGTGAACGGTGGGGGTTGGCGGCGGCGGATGTCGAAAATGCGAATCTTCGAAATCTTGGCGACCGTCCCAGCGCTAAACTTAATCCGTCAAATTCGAGGTTTTGCGTGCTGAGCATCAAACCACCACCACCGTCACCGAAACCTCCACACCCCAATTAGCCCTCTTCAGGGTAACACTGTCCGTAATGTTCGCTCAATCCTTCCGCCGCTCCCTTGTCGAGACCCGAGGAGTCCTCCCTCCGACCTTCCTCCTGCCATTCTATGCTCGCCTCTCCACCATCCCTAGTGCCGCAGAACCATCACCAATTCCCGAATCACTGGTTAACTCAAAAGCAAACTCTTCAACAGCAGCAAAAGACTCTCAATCCGTCTCACAAATCCCATCTCCACCCAGCCAATCAACGCCGAAACTCCCAACCCCGACAATCGCTAAACCATTGTCACCCTCAACACCGCTTCCCAAAACAATCAAAACCCTCCTCCCTCTCCTGCGCTCTCAACCCCCTTACTATCTTACCGCTCATATCCACGGCCGGCCATACCTCCTCACTGCGGGTGACACTCTCCGACTCCCTTTCCGCATGCCCAATGTTCAACCCGGCGACACACTGCGTCTGAACCGAGCAACCCATATCGGCTCGCGGGATTACACACTCCGTGCACCCGCAGCAATTAAAGGAACGCGCGACGGGCCAGGAACGACGTTTTATTTAGATGAGAGGTTGTTTGTCTGCAGGGCAACAGTATTGGGAACAGAGAGTGAGCCGATGCGAGTAAAGGAGAAGACAAAGAGGAGGATGAGGCATATAAGGAAGGTCAAAAGTAAGCACCGGTTCACAGTGCTAAGGATTACGGAGCTGGACGTTAAGGGAGTGGAGCATGTGGATGAGAAGGTATAAAAAGCTTAGACTCATTAGATCACCCTTGAAAGGGCTTCCTCCGGAACAGCTAAGCGTTCGGGATTATTGTATCAAATTCGGATGTATCATACGTCTCATGTATCGTCAACTTCCAATTGGACTTTTGGAACAAGATTTATTATCTCTTCTGGAGAGTTGGGTCTCCATCTCCCAGGGCATTTATCTTGAACCAAGGCTCCAATATGCACCCCTATAAGGTCAGTCCATGAAAGATTGACGTGACCCTTTCATCCCATCCAGACGCCTATCGCTATGATTTGAAACAACGACCAGGACTGCTTTACTTCAATGAACCATGTGGGTTGCGTAGAAGTCCTGCAAGCAATCAGCAAGCTGTCAGAGTCAATATAAAACCTTGTCTACTCACTGGGTGCTGATTCTGTATCATAGTAGTCACCTTCTCCACCTCCTCCGCCAGACCCTGCACATTAGTATCCCACTTCCTCAACTCCTTTCCTACAACTCTATCGGCGTGGCCCGTCTTCCTCTCTCCACTCCCCTCGCCCTCAAAGAAGATTAGACGGTCGATTTGGTCAATATAACCAGCCAACCTCCCTTGCTCAATCATCTGCGCAGCATAACTTTCAGCTTTATCGGCATCAACACCGAGCAATACCCCCAACTGGTCAATTCCAATGTTGTTGTAAAGCTTAGATGCACCAAGCAGATTGTGTTCTAATACAGCTTTGTCCAGCACGGTAGAACCGTCCGATGTCTTAGCTAGTTGATGTGGTGACAGTTTCTCTGAAAATGCTTTTACCTCTACAGGTGACAGTAGTCTGTCAAGGAAAATTTTCTCCAGAATTCCAAACTCTTCCACCTGGGAGGCACGCTCATCTTTGTAGAGCTTTGCTAAAGTCCTGGCTCGCTGAGGTCCTGCGGGTGCAAGGACAGCGCAGACCATGGCGGCGGAAAGGGCACGCAGCCGCTCTTCCTCGTCGATGACTGCCTCAAAACTTATCCCGTGATATGCCTGGCTGGCATCGAGAAAGCTCCGCTGGGAGTCCAGAATCCTGGCTTGACTGAGCTGAAACTGAAGTTTTGTTTCCTTGTCGCGAACGCCATACAGCACGTTCTTAACACGGTTAAGGTAGCTCGTAGCGCTCGTTGGGTCGTCCTCCTCCAGGTAGCACCGCACGATCCTGATCCAGACTTTCGCCTTGTCATCGTCCGACACAGCGCGCTGCGACGAGTCAAGCGTTATCGTCTGCAGGGTTTTGGCAGAGCTGCGAAAGTCCTCTTGAATCTCAAAGGCATCTGCGAGAATCTCTTTGATCTGAGTATCCTGCTCCTCGTATGAGACTACTTTTGGCTGTAACAGCACTAATACGCGCTGCCCCACTTCGACTTTAACTTCGGCGTCCTGGACATTGCGGAATTGCTCTACGAAAGAGGCGAGAAGAGGTCGCGATGCCACTATACCTAGAGAATCACCGAGAAGAGACTCAACATAAGCAATTAGGTTTGGTGACAGGGTATCTGGAGAAGAAGCTGTGAGGATCTTGGAGAGAAGGTCATTGTAGCGCGTGGATTTCTCCGCTGCAGAGGAGGATTCGAGCTGTTTCAAGGCTTCGACAACATCTGCTGAGGCGAGAGGCATGATGAGAGTGAGTGGGGGGTAGGTGGGTTGAAGGGAGAAGTTGGTGTTGTTAGATGCAAGTTTCCGAAGGCAGCAATTGAGCGTCAGGGCGTTGATGCAGGGCTTATCGATAGCGGCGGTAGTAGAACGTCCTTGGTGCAGGAGGTCAGAGCGTCACGAGCCTGTGAACCTGCCGCCAGACGCTTGCGGCTCATCTTCACCAAAGACACTCCCCCTCCTCCCGTCACTGCGTATCACCCTCTTCACCGCACCGCAAGCACCGCCAAACTGCATAGAAACTCTGCGCACTCCGACTTACTTCGCTACAACACTGCCACCCGCATCCAGTAGCTCTCCTATCTTCTCCGCGCAGCCAGCCAGACAACTCGCCATGGCAATGAATGGAGTCAAGATGGAAATCGAGCCCCAAATCAAACAGGACCCAGAATCCTTCACGCCCGGTGGCTTTATGGATGATGATCTGTACGAGGACACCGGCGAGCTCAACATGCCGCCGAGACACACAGCAGACATCTGGTTAACTCGTGTGCCAAAGTGGCTATGGGAGTCTCTTGCAACAGCCGGCGATGACGAGGAAATAGAGGTTGGCAAGATTGCAATGTGGGATGATGCTCATGGTAATAGTAGAGTAGGCTTGGACCAATTTTATCCGTGGAATGGCCACAGCTAACTTGTCTACAAGCAGGATATGAGGTTAATCCTCAATCAAGAGCGGCAAAATGTGCAGCATTTACCGCGGGAATACAGCATTCAAGCGACTAATTCACAGCCTGAGAATACCTTTGTGTTTACCGAAAAGGATCTGCCAGGCTACAAGCCGAATGCTTATGGTCGATCAAGAGCCGACCACGGGGCTGTCACTGCGCAAGACCCTAGATCGGGGTCATACAGGGTACAGAAACAGAGGGGCAGGGTTAGGAAGGCTATACCGAGTATGTCAATGGCCTTTTTACCTACTTGGTCGGCGTCCTAACATTCGCACGCACAGAACATACCACGTTAATAGGCCCGGCTAAGCGCGAATTCAGCTGTATTCCAGTCCCAAATGCAGATTTTAAGAATTTCATGGACAAACGAACACAAAAAGCGATACAAGGAGAAAATGCCACCACAATAATAGCAGAGGGAAAGGTGGACCATACCAACCTTGACAAAGCCCAGAACGCATTCAAAGGATTTATCGTACGTATTTCCCTTCTGCCCCCACCCACTACTACAATATGCTAACAATCCAATTTCAGCGAACCGGAGTCGCAACCAAGGTCCGGCAAGAGAACAAAGCTGCGCGTATTCCTAAGAATGAGCTCATAGACATGTTGCACAAACTTTTCGACGAGTTCGAATACTGGCCTATGCGAGAGATTAAACAAAAGACACGGCAGCCGGAAGCCTATCTCAAGGAGACCCTCTCCGACATTGCTGACCTGGTCAAGTCAGGCTCTTTCGCCTCTTGCTGGAAGCGTCATGCAGAGTATAGCAAGCATTCGTACACCGTACATGGTAAACCGCCGGAGGCTGATGGTGAACCGGACGACGATCAAGTTGTTGATGAAGAGGATGATAACCTCGAAATGGAAGACGTTGTCTAAGTTCGTTTCTGAAAGTGTTTTTTTGGTTCTTTGAGATTCTGCATCAGCGTGGCGTTGGTGCATTGGTGCTCCGGAAAGACGAATCTGCTGCATTTATCCCGGACTGGCGTTAGGCCCAGCGGTCTGATACTCTCAAAAGGTCCTCCACCAAAGAAGAGGCTTTTAAATTCAAGGGGGTTATTTTAGATCCCTATGTATACTAGATACAGTTTGAACGGTAATGAAAAAACCGGTAAACTTATAGTCCAGTCCGTGATGGTCTAACGCCCCAAAGGGTTTTATCCAAACTACACGTTAGGAGTACCACTTTTAATATAGTTCAAACTCATGTAACGGCGCAATACCTTATACGCCGTGCCTACTCTAGGGTCCTGTGAGATCCGTACTTTTGTTAGTTTTCTCAAAATAAACCAAGTTGTGAACAACTCTACAGTGTTCCGAGGCACTACATTCATTTCAAAATGAAGTTATGTCAAGTGGAGGAAGACTTCCATACATATTCTCGACTGCAAAGTTCTGTACGAAAAAAGGTCTTTACATTTGTATTGCAATATTACATTGCCACTACCGCGATGATTGTAATGTCCTAATCTATTAAACAGATCCAGAAGCAGTTATTACCAAGCCTTAATTATTGGCCACCAGTCCAATACTCTTAACCGTAGCTCTTTACAATAATAACAAGTCATACATGGTGGAGAATCAATACCATCTTCGCATGTTTCATGAGGCGTCATTTCCGCTGTCTCAACGCCAGAATGAATGAATTCATGGCAAATATGCCTGCTAATCCTCAATATCGTCATCACTAAGAACGAGTTTGGCTACTTCCTTCTCAACTATTCCAGGCAACCTGGTCGCTTCGTGATCTTGCTTAACGTCTGCAATAAATTTCCCGGTCTTTCGTCGCTCTCCGGGGCTATGCTGGCTTGCTGGACGGTCAGTGCTCCATTGATCGAACTCTGGAGCAGGGTCGTCCTCGTCAGGGAATTCGTCACTCGGCCCTCCAATGCCGGTGAAGGAAACGACTTTCTCGATTTCTCGCAAAGTGGGCATAGCCATTGTAGATAGTCGGTGCCGAAGGATGGAGGCAACGTACGGAAGACGTTCGAGCAACATCTCATAGCGTGCTGAACTGCCACTTCCGAGAACCACTGGAGCAGTGTCCTCACGCGCATTGTCAGTCGACGCAGTCGAAGCAGGTGCTTTCTTAGGAGATTGGGAAAACGGGTTGTTCCTCCTCCACGACTCCACGCTGCCAGGCTTATTTTCCTTCCTTGCAGCTGTTGTAACGGCAGGGGTGAAAAGGTCACCATTTTGTGCCCGTGTAGTCCACAGGCCAAGAATGCCCTCGATCTCCTCTCGCTGTCGCCAAATCCTAAGCGAAGTCGGGTAAAACATCTGGAAGGCACCGCCCTTGCTCCCACCTTTCCTCTTTCCATTCGTCGTGCCTGACGGAGGGGCAATTCTCTTCACCGGAGATGGCAAGCTGAAGAGAAGCCCACGGACGCTGACCTGAAAGCTCATTTCATCTTGGCGCAAGTTGTCGGCGCTGGTGCCCTGAAACATCCGCCTCCCTGTTCCACCCGTATTGAATCGGTCCGGTGAGAGGAGGTCGGAATCCGAAAGGGCATCGATGGAGCCGTTAATAGAGTCCATGGTATCTTCTCCAGTCGGCCCTTCGCAAGACAGGAGATAGTTTTCGTGCAAGGCGGCAATGAACGTCTGGGTATCAGTTCCAAGCTCGTCTATCAATGTATCGACTTGTACTTCAGATACTTTAGGTCGTCGGTGTTCCGGAAAGTAGTTAGGTGGTTGCGGTAGAGATTGATTTGAACCTGAAGCAGGCTCGCGTTTATTGTAGACAACTTTTCCCACGGCGTGGAAAATACCCAATGTGCTCTCACGCTGTGTTACACTTTCAAGAGATTCCTGCTCCATTCTAGTGAGTGGTATTTCACGAACACCCTTTTTGGGTTTTGTAAAAGCAACTTTTGTGCCCCAGCCGTCGTCCTCGTCGCCACGAACACAAAGAAATTCAAGTGAAGAAACAGCACTACGAATATCACCTGTTTCCGAAAGCCTTTTGATGACCTGAGGCCCCGCAGTCCTTCGTCTACCGCTTTTTCGCGCCTCCTTGAGCACAACAAGCTCTAGAGCTTTCGCCATCAGGGTTGGCGCAATTGGGTTGAATTCAATCACAGTAACGCCGGGGTGGCTCAAAATTTCGGCGCCGAGGAGACGATGAGCTGTAAAGCTATCGGCCGCGGCCGTGCTGGTGGAAAGCAGGGTTTCTGAGATAATCATAATGATTGGGGTTATCGGTTCGCTAGATTCCTTCTGAGTGGTGAAAAAAGTTCCCATGGACGGCGTGTTCGCTGCTAGGAATTGCTGGATTGTAGTTCGAAACGTTTGTCCGACCGAAGATGAACGGGCGAACGTGTTCGGGAACTCTTCTACCAAGATGATTTGCTTCTCTCTGTTCTGTGATTTCGGGTCGGTAGCGACTTGCGGGTTTCGCTTCGGCTCCCCGAAATCAAGACTTCCAAATTTACCAGTTCTCCCAATGAAGTCCTCAAATTGGGCAGCTATGGAAACGAATCCTTCAGAAGAGTAGACGGCGGTCGTAGGGTTCTTCCATTCATGAACTTCAAATCCGAGCTCTTTTGAAAGGAGAGACATTGCTGTGGTTTTCCCGCTTCCAGCAGGACCCTTGAGTAAGAGGAGTCTCTTGCGCTCTCTACCAGCAAAAACTTCATCCAACCACCCACGAACGTCAGCAACTTTTTTCTTGTGCACCGCCAATTCATCAAGATTTGTGGGTCCGTATTTCTCCGTCCAAGGCCTCTGATCGGCAAATTCAAAGTTCGTGACCTGGGAACTCGGGGGAGCTCCGCGCGCGCCATTCAAGGTCTTGAGGAACTTCTGGCTTCCACTTGGGGGAGCATCAGCGCCCGCTCCAACCCCATCTCCCAGCGTGCTGCGGCCCCGTTTCCGCAAGGCCAAGGCAGTGGCAGGCTCGGTCTTCGAATCAGGTATCCTAGCTAGCTCTTCGTCGAGAGAAGAGTCCTGGATGAAATCCTCTTCCTCCGCTGGGATACTACTTATCGGCTTTTCGGGGCTAGCAGAAGGCTGGGTTTGCTGACGCTGTGTGGCAGCATTGAAGAAGGAGGATATGGGTTTCCACTTTGGCTTTGGTTTGGAAGGCGAGAGTTTGCTCTGCGAAGGCCTGGCAAGTCTGCCAGGTGACGATGTCTCCTGGATTGTGGCAGGGGTCGGCAGCGAGGAAGATGACTGGGGTTTGGGAGAGCGCGAGCGGTTAGCCTGTAGTCTCAATAGCGGTCCGGCGTCACCGCAGCCACTATTCCGGGGTTTGGACGTGGCTTGAGAGGTCAGGGTGCGTTGCTTTGGGCGTTTGGGAGAGGGCTGGAGAGTGACGTCTTCATCGTCGGAGGACAGAACGATGGGCTGCTTGCGAGCGGCCCGCGGCTTCCCCATGCCGCATCACATTCAAGAAAGAGTCTAGCCAAGGGATCATCATCGAAGCCCCTTCAGCGTAGTGAGGCGCGCGAAGACAAGGGTGGCTTGGGTGAGGCGTGGAGGAACGAGTGGAAGTAGCAAGAAACGGAGGCATGGGAAGCTTTGCACGCTTGGAAGTCGGCAGTCGTGTTCTGGAATGTACGCGGAAGCCGACGGCCCGGGCTAGGCAGGCGGGAGATTCGAAGAGTGGTGGTGGTGAAAGTGGCACGAGTGGGTCGAGTGCCCGTGCTTTGCTCCATTGCTCGCGTGCCCCTCTTCTTTCGGTGGTACTAGGCCCCCCAGACGCGCCCAACGTCCCAACCAGGCCCCCATCCAGCGAGGGCAATCCCGCCGATGAGCCAGCAACTCCCTATGACTGTCTGCGACTTGTGCCTATATGACCAGCAAACACGGTGGCGCGCCATTGCAGCCTCACCATGTGTACGAGGACTGCTGGACCATGAAGCAGTGCGACCAGGAATAGGCACAACGCACGCCGAATGGCTCCCTCTCTCGCGCTCTCGCTCGCACACCAACCCAGCAGTTCCACGCATGCCAGCGTGTGCATGGGTCTGACGTCGAGCCTCACATGGAGCCGCCGACGACTCTGCATTTGGCCAACTGTTTACTTTCCGTTCTCTTGTAAACTCTCCGTCGGGCTTTGATCGCCACTGCATTGCTCTGTCTCCGTCTCTGCCACTCTCTCCTTGCCACTCTCCCTGCCACTCTCTCTGCCACCATCGTCTGATTGTGTCCTTTTGTCTCTCCTTCCGCCCTGCGCCGCGCGTTGCACCGCCTTTGCGAAACAACATGGCAGCAATTACCGGTTTGCCAGTTGGCCGGGGTAACAAATCCCTTAGTCCCATCGCTTTCTATGCATGCGTCCGGGCATGTAAGATTGATCCAGGCTGCTCTAATTGGAACACATGTATCAGCGCACTATTTTAGACTGCCGCCATTGTTTTCTGGCAGCATCCCATTGGAGCTTCCATATCGACTCATCGTGTCTGTTCAGTGCAAGGCTTTGGCCTTCCCCATTCACAGCAAACCGCATATCATGTCCCAGTCGTCCGTCTGTGCCAAAAATTAAAAGGTAATATCCTGTGCTGCCACGCAAGCAAACCCTCCTGCCTTACATTGTAGCATATCACCACTCTCTTTTCTTAACAAACATTACTGATAAGGGGCCCTACGTTCTTCTGTCCTCTATAAACGAACACGGTTGCGAAACGTAGCAGTCATGAATCAAAAGGCCAAAAAGACCAGAAGGGCCGCCGCCAGAAAGCAATCTAAAGATTCAGAACTGCCTTCACCACCCCCCGAGACAGCCAATCCTGAATCCGACTCCGCGCCCGACTCGCATCTCTCCGGTCAAGAAAACGGCCAGCCACCCAGCCCCGCACCCTCCAACGCATCTGTACCTTCACAAGTACATAAAGAAGAAACAGACGACGCCATATCTTCTAATCCGTCCGTAGAAGACGAAAATAACGATTCAGACAAGCCCCCTCCTGAGTCACCAAGTACGCCAAACCCACAGAGCGCCACAGAAGGAGGAGAACCTGCTGCAGAACATAAACAGGAGCCAGAGAAAAAGTCACAAGACGATTCATCAAATACTCCCGAGCAAGACTCAACAGCAGAATCGCAGGACACACTCGAAAAAGAGCCTACGAGAGGGTCATCAAGCACTAGTGATTCAGAAAAGACTACTGAGGAATCAGGCGATCCACCTGCGAAGGGACTATCAATTATTTCTGGTTCGCAGGACGACGTGGAAGAGTCAGACGAACACGACGCCATTCAAGAGCCAATACTTGCGGCTCCAACCCCACCCACAAGTAGTCCGCAGCTTTCGGAGCGCATCCAGCCAGAGCCTATCGGGGCTCTGCTGGATGAGCTACAGTCTGCAAGAGTGAATCCATCGATGGCTACAGCGCAAGTTCAGGGCGTGCCAGGTACGCCGCTTTCGCTGCATTCTCGGTCGCAATCTCCGCATTATCCAGGTGCTCCATCAGAACACTTCGCATCACCGCCCCCTACAGGGTATCACCAAAGACACTATTCTCAGTCTCAGTCAAGCGCTCCCCCTTTCAATTTCTACGGTATGACTCAGCCAAATGGATATCCTAATGGGAACCCATATGCAATGCAACCTCATCACCCTTCGACACCATACCAACATTATGGATCATTTGGTACCTCATTTGGCCCCTTTGGGACCAGCCCATCAACACAGAGACATAATTCCATTACATCGAGAGGCAGTAATCCAAGTGAATTTCCTCCAGTCCCGCCCGGGATGGAAAACGCTCCAGCAATAGATGACGATTCCACAGAACTATTCTCCCAGGTAGCTTCGGCGATACCCCACCTTCACCGCTTGCTGTCTCGGTACAAAGAGACGCACGGTCAGCTAGGCGAGCGTGAGGAGCTCATTCGGAAAGCAGAAGTTGAACAGGCAGACATGATCAAACGCAAAGATAATCATATTGACCAAGTGTCGAAGGAGCTGGAAGAACTCAAGAAGAGCCATTCATCAGAGACTACCAAGCTACGGTTGGAGATAGGCAATCGAGAGGAGCACGAGAAAGAACTCGGAGAACAGGTCGCCAAACTCACTGGGCAGATCGCCAAGCTTGAGGAAGACAAAAAGGCTCTCGAAGCTGCGAATGAGGTACTAGAATCTCAGAAGGCGATTTTAGAGCAGGAAAAGATCGATCTAGACAAGAGCGTCACCGAAGAAAAAGAGCGCTTGACGCAGGAGTTCGAGAATTGGAAAGCGAAAGCACATGAGACATTCGAAACGGACAAAATGGCCCTTGCAGTTGAGTTCGACAAGAAGCTTAAAGAGCAAGAGACCTCTGCCGACACGAAGCTTAAAGAACAGGAAGCCTCTGCCGAAACTCGACTTAGAGAACAAGAAGCTTCTGCTAAGACGAAACTCGAAGAACAAGAAGCTTCTGCCAAAACGAAACTCGAAGAACAAGAAGCTTCTGCCCAGACTCGACTCGAAGAACATGAAGCTTCTGCTAAGACGAAACTCGAAGAACAAGAAGCTTCTGCTAAGACGAAACTCGAAGAACAAGAAGCCTCTGCCGAGAATCGACTGAAAGAACAAGAAATCTCTGCCGAGAAGCAAAGAGCGCAAGCCGCAGAAGAATCCAGTAATGAAAAGGAAGCTCTTCGAGCAGATTTCCAAAGACAGAAACAAGATCTGGAAGACAGCTTTGAGAAAGTCCGGAAGGAGATCGAGACCAAGCTGGCCGGTGTTCAAAATGATCTCGACGAGGCGTTGAAGACCGAGCGCGAAGGCAGAGAAGCGTGGAGAATCGAGCGCGAGAACCTTATAAAAGGTCATGAGGAAGAACGAGACAGCTTGCACAAAGGCTGGGATGATCAGCGTGAACTTATGCTTTCACAGCACAAGAGTGCCACAGATGATCTGCACGGGGACTGGAGCGAGAAGCACGCACAGGCAACCACGCTGGCTGACGAGGAGAGAAAGAGGGCAGATCGGTTTGAGAAAGAGAGGGATGACCTCCAAAGGCTCTGGGAGGAGGAGAAACGGGACCGTGAGAGAGCCTTTAATGAGCTGAAGACTGTTGCTGAGAATCTGGGAACTGAAAAGGGGAAGCTGGAAAAGCTAATGCAGGCATTCGGGGATGTCACAGACATTAAAAGTAAGGGAGACGCATACTAGTAAGTTCGATCATTGGTATGAAGCATTGCATGAGTTGTGGGGTGTGTATGTCAATATGTGATTCAATTTTGTAGCAAAATCAGTTCCTTAGAATGCAATTCAGTCATCCTTTTCTACAATGCTTTTCTTCATTGCTTGAAGATGGTCGTTAGCTAACCAATCTATTCCTGAACAGCCTCGAAGCGTTTTCGCAGCTATTAAAGCAAATCCTGGATCTTTCAAACACGCATTTCACTCATCTTCCGATTACCCCTCCCCCAGACGTACTATCTTTAATTCCTCCCGGGATTCCATCCTTCCTTGGCGACACCACCTCATCTAGGGAACTCCGTGCTGCGTACGTAGCGCATACAATCTCCAAAATCCTTACTTTCCGCGTCTTCACGCCGTTCCTCTTCAGCTTAGGCCGCCGCTTTGATAAGGCCGACGGCCTTTTCACCGCAATGAGCAATCAGCTCCGTGGGAAGAGCACACGGAAAGAGGCTATCTGGCGCCAACATACACTTGTCGCAGCCTTCACTAGCAGTGGTGCCAAACAACGTATTAATTCCGCCGCAGGCTCGGTTGTTGAAGAGATTGTAAATGCTATCAAGTATTTTACCGACCCGAGTGAAGAAGATGCAATTCGAAGTTCTATGCGACGGATCGTCAAGCTCGCCGCTGAGACATGGCGTTTCGCCAGGCTAGAGAGAGAAATTATTGCTGCCAAGATGCCTGCTGTAGACGATAATAGCGAGGAATACAAGGGTGTGGATTTTTGGCCAGCACAGACTTTCGATTCGGCTAGGTATGCTCTATCCGTCAATGCCGCCGTTGAGCAGTTCCAAGAGAAGCCCAAGATTCTTTTGCGATTGTTCCCTGTGATCCATCGCGAGGAAATGCACGAATGTTTTAGAATCACGGAGAAAGAGAAGGAAGACAATGGCTGTGTGTACAGCCATGGCCTTGCACTCTATGACAATGCCACCCCTCTGGTGGCTAGAGAAGAAGAGCTTCGTCAGGCTGGCCTCCCTCGTCACAGCAACCTGTCGTCTTCAGCATCAGATTTCCCACCACCGACAATGCCCCCTCCGAGAAATCCTCTACCAACGGTTCCTGAGCCTGGAGAAGATGAAACGAAAAGATCACCTCCAGAAAATCCCGCCAAGGACACGGAAAGCCAGCGCCACGATTCGGGCTATCCTACACCACCCAAATCCCCCCTCTTCCCCGCCATTGGTGAGATTGATGGTCTAAGACAACCCGGCCACCGTATGCCATCTCTAAATAGACGTTCCACCGGCCAGCCGATGTCACGAAGCGTCAGCGAGGGTGCCCGGCGGCCTGGCGGGTACACCATCAGCAATAGGTCTAGCATGGATGGCCCAGGCAACAGGATGAGTGGCAGACTCAGCCGATTCCGATCGGACAGCCACAGCGCAGCTATCAAAGGGCTCTATGATACATCCATGTCCGGCGGCGTGCCGATGGAGCGGACAGGATCTTCTCTCAGATCATCCTCTATGAGAGGTGAAAGAACAGTAAGCTTCAGTAGGATCGGGGGCTATGAAGAGAACCGTGATGGAGCTTAGTAGGGGGCTTTCTTTTTCTCTTCGTCGACTTTTAATCGAAACGTTCTCCTTGCATTCAGCGCCATGGCCATCGGTGTATACTCTGTATTCTTGGGCGCTTTCCTCTTCCTGCAAACCTGCATGCACTGGTGTCTCTGACCGTGGATGATGTCTTTGCTGTGGCACTCTGTACATTTGGAATTTCTTTTGTTTTTTTGGGTTTTTTCATTTGGAATCTCTATGGTCTTCAGGTCACTCGTACCTCAAACGCATAAACCGGTGTTGCGCGAGTCATTTTCGCGTTCTTTATATTTTCCTATGTTATCCAGCATAAGCTCTACCACAGCAGTCCGCACCAGTGTCGTTTATGTATGGTGGTATCCCTCAAGCTGCTTTTGGGGCGTCCATTCCTTTCGCTAAAATAAGCCATATAGCTTCATTTGGGATTTTTATGCAATTCAGCTCCTTCAGTTACGACGTCTTGGACTACAGCGACAACTAATAGTCCCTACGGTATGGTTCTAGTGAGTTTATTGAACGACTGAACACCAACATGCCAATATGGCTTTATCCAAATTCCGATCTTAGTCCAATAATTGGACTGAGTTTGGCAACTAAAGAAGCCGGGTGAGATAATGATTGCGGTGAATGAACGCTATATGAGCTTAACGTACTGTATAGCTAAGCGTCCAACCTTCAATGAGTAATGTCCGTCCCTGGGTCGCGAGAAACACCCGTGCCAAGACGAATCCACTGTTCAGGCATCTCAAGTTTCTCCCTCGCGAGTCTATGAAGTTATAGTCAATATGTCACTGTTATTCAGCCATTTCTCCCCAGGAAACCTGTCTGCAACGAGATAATTACCGCGGTCTTGGTCATGCTGTTAATCATTTCGTTTACGGTATCAAGAGCCGCTTTAGCTGTTCCCCCCCGCTCTTTTAAGCGGGAAAGGTTCTACATGTTAAGAAATTGCTAGAGAGTAAATTGATTATAGCGACATTAAAAATACAAAACGTGCGTAGGTTCTAACTTGCTCAAAAGTCAAAGTATCTCTAGCTTCTTTCGCAACGCAGGATGTTTCGGTACACAGGGGGGGAGGTTAGCTACCATAAGGGCACCTCTTATTCAGCGATGATTTAGGATGTGTGCTTTGACCACGACGTATTACTCCTGCGGTCACATCAAAAGCCGAAATGTACCAACCTCTACTTACTCCGACCTCGAGAGCTGTGTGAAAGATAATGTGGAAGCAAACGACCATCTCACCTGCGGTGACACAGCCTGCATCACGCCACCCTCCGCGTAAAAACATTGACGACGGTGTCATAGCCATAATCCTGATAATTGTCGGCGGTGGGAAGTGGCGATTCGTATTGAAAGAGGCTCGTCGTTACCAGTCAAGAGACAATAATCAGGAGGACGCGCAAATTTGTTTCGAGGAGGATTGTCGTCACGCTCTAGTGATAGAAGCACTAGGTACATGCGATGAATTCAGTCCCCCGCTCTTCTCCAAAAGTCACTATCATTGTCAATGTCGTAATCATCATAATCATCACCACCATCATCACCATAGCCATAATCATCAGAGTCAAAGCCACTAAAACTGCCCCAGTCCTCCTCTTCCACATTTTCTGTTGTACTGATTGTCCATCCGTGACTCTTCATTCCCCCTCTAATATGATCACTCGGGCCGTCCTCATACACCTCGACAATGATTTCTTGTAGGGACGAAATGGCTCTAAAGCGAGTATCGACCAGCTTTAACGCCTCAGTGACGATCTTGGGGTTGTCTAGGTCGTCGAGCCTAAACTCCATGGCGTTTGTGCTGTGTAGGGACGTCGTAAGCGTGCTCAAGTTGGCGCAGCCGCTCTGAATGTTCGCTAGGATGCCAACGCTATCCTCCTCGAGGGTGACGTCATCAGGGTCTAGATAGAGGAATCTCGGAAAGTCGACACAGATATGTCGGATATAGGCTGCGTTATTGCTGCCGATTTGCTCGAGGAACGAGGCTACATCCTCAAGGGTGCCCTTGGTAAAATCGAAGCGATTCTGGGCGTAGAACAGCGAGCTGGCTTCGCGGTGGACGGCCTTGTTCGCGCGGAGGAGCCCAGGTGTGAGCTCCTGTCGTCGAATGTAATTAACCCAAGGGTCAATAGGTTCTTGGTGCAGTAATATCAGCTCATATATCCCGTTGCGAAGTTCGCTGGGGAGGCTGAGGAAGCTGGCCGGCGTGTCGGTGGTCGTGGGCTGTTGATTCTTCGTTAGCTGTGAGTCAACGCTTCTTGCGAGTTGTACATTGCAGACATTGCATTTAGAGGGTTGGACGATATCAGACATCTCTTTGAATAGCTGTCAGTAGCATTATCTAAGGGTGTCGGCACTGATCGCTCGTTCTCTCACCATCAAGGCCTGAGCGCAGGGTGTCTTGTTCCGGCACGTCTGCGTCCGCCTGGAGAGGAAAGACAACGCGCATATTATGTAAGATACAATACATTGTAATTATTATACGGGACGTACGGGGTTGTTTCGCACTGACCAGGATCGTTAATTTCTTTAATTAGAGGTACCGCGACGTTGCATGAATTCGCGCGCCACGGCAGCCACAAGACTGACGATGACTTCTTAGCATTCCCCCGGGACCCCAAGGCTCGGATAGGGGCGTTTATGATTTTCGACAGTGTACAAGCTTGATGGTGGTGCTGTAGTGGAGGAGTCCTGTTACGCCATAAAAGGAGGCTCTCCGCAAATCAGGCGCGAAGGCGATAATGCGAACGTAATTTTCCAGTTAGCTAGGGTCAGGAGTGTTCAGGAGTGGCCACAGCACACGACTTATACAAAACTATTGGAAATATCGATGTGTCCACAGAGTCTGAGTTGCTTCAAGTCAAAGTACCCGTGGTTTTTCTCGTCACGGGGTGTTTCTCGCGACCCAGGGACGGACATTACCATGTAGTTCCTATTGGCTTCAAGATCTAGATAGTAGTATGACAGTGGGAACTTAGATCTTGGTCTAGAATGTATGTCTGAATTAGTATCATCGTGCTATGTTAAGCGTTCTCAGAACATGGTCTCGAAATGCAGACCCATGAAACTAGCGAGTTAGGGTCTAGGATGTGTGGAAAATGAAAGCAGATAGGACGACGAGGTTAGGAGGTGAGGGATTGCTTTCTCAACATCTCCCTTTTCGCCTATTTAGCCTTGCTGGTTATTTTACATGTCCTGGAAAGTTTTTGGGGCCCTTACCGGACTATTTGTTATAATTTGGACCGTCTCAGAGTTTATAATTTCACATTTCCCGCAGGACCCAAATAATCTGCCCAGTAGTCATCAATGTCCTATGTATTAAACCTCATACGGGTACTAATGTGGAAAGTAGCGCCCTCGGTCTATTGCAACGCCTGTATATGTATGTTTCTAGATCTAGACTGCAGCCTAGCTAGAGGGTGAGGACTAGTATATTGATATTTCTTCAACATTTCACCTTGTACCCAGCCATGTTCTAGAACTTTTCTATTACCCGCCTCCTTTTTTCTTCTTGTCCTCAATACACTCGATATTGTCTTCTGGAATATCCTTATACGTCTCCACCACATAATCGTAGATATCATCGCTCAAATCCCCTTGCACCGTAATTTCCTCTCCACCCCCCGGGAGTTTTGTCACACTCGAGCCCGTCGCAAATTTCTTCCCAAAATCTTTTGCCACCTTTTTTAGCTCCAGACCATGCGCCTCCAGCCCTTGTACTGCCGTGACGTATTTCCGTTTGTTGCGCTCCACACGCTTAATTAGGATCTTGGAGCTCGCTTTAATTTCCTGGGCGCGTGCTTCGGCGGCGGACGCTTTGGCGGCCTTTTTCTGCGCGTCTTTGTCGGCGCGCTTTTGAGCTTCGAGAGTTAGGGTAGACATGTTGGCGTTGATAGTATCTATTGAGCCCAAGATTCAGTCGAGGTATCGGGGCCGTCAAGGTTGGAAGTACCTTGAGAATATAATCGTTCATGCATGTCCGGGTGATGTGATTTCAGCCATTCCTCGCATTTCTTGACCGTGCCTCCGAATTCGCAGTACTATGCGGCCGGGTGATTAGAAGGGCGGATTGGAAAAGAAAGGCGTCTCAAGTTCCCACCTACTTCCGGCGGTAAGCTGCACACTAGAATTGAAATGAATTTAGCACAAATTAGGATGCGGAGTAGTACTTACCGCCACAATACGCCACCTGCTTGGCCTGGAGTTCGGAGGGGCCCGCTGCCGTTGCAATGTCAGCCATAGCTACGTTCGGAGGAGTTGGCAAAGGGGATTTTTGGAGCCGGGAAGCAAAAGAAGTGACGGGAATTCGAGCGAAGGGACCGGGAGGCTCGAAAGTTCGAGGGTTGGTATGCCAAGACCTACCCACTGCCACCTAGTTGCGGGGTGGTGGGGTACACCCCATCCCTGCAACGCGAAATGCCCCACGTGCAGAAACAAAATCGAGGTACTTTGCGCAATCGGCGCTTAGATTCCATGCACACCTTAATATGTCAGTTTTAAACTATGCTGGAATATTTTTTAACCGTTTCTAAACCTATGTCGCTATTGCTGCTGAAAAATTACCTTAAGCTTGGTCATCTCACTACTCGATTCTCTCGCATGCCGCGTCTGGTCTAAAATTCGGCTTCTTCCAAAAATCATGATATAGCTTATATTATCATATTTGACTCGAGAATTTAAGTGATGCACCTTCTGTGATTTGTGTTCACAGCGCTGTCAGCTATTTCCGGCTCTTTGTCTACTGTGCATCGCAATTTCGTGATTGCGAACCCAGCGAGCAGGTACTTCTTGGCGGCGTTTGTAACCCGGTCCGTCACGTGAATGGGTATATCATCTAAGTAACGTATAGTCTATGTTAGGCGCCCAGGTCGGGTTAAGCGTCCGGCTCCTGCCGTCAGGGCTCAATAGCTGCAGGATCTAAGCGCGCGTAAAGCTGCCCTTCCTGAGCCACACATAACCAAGAAGAAGCCAGAATGTGGGTTAGAAATCGAACTCCATAGATAACACCTGCCCAGATGGACAACAGAGCCAAACAATGCTCCCGTAGACAGCAACGGTTCTCGGCCGATGCTCGTAAGGAAGCCAAAGAACATTATCCAGACCGCGACTTACCCATTGCTCCTTAATAAATATAGGAGCAAAATTTGGTCGAGAAACAACTGCAATATCCGGAAGAGATACGGTATGTAACGGTCCCTTGTTAGTCTGGAGTAAGGTACCATCATCTGGGAACGAAAGGCTATTAATAACCGAGTCAACCTCAAGCGTCTGTAGCAGCGTCCCCGAGCCGGCGTCCCACAGCTTAATTGTCTTGTCCCATGATGCCGATGCCAGCGTCTTGCTGTCCGGCGAAAATGCTACGGCATTGACGGAGCTTGAATGGCCCTCAAGTGTCTGCAGTAGTTCGCCCGACCTGGCGTCCCACAGCTTGACCGTCTTGTCGTAAGATGCCGACGCCAGCGTCTTGCCGTCTTGTGAGAAGGCTACGGCGTGAACGGAGAACGAATGGCCCCTGAGCGTCTGTAGCAACCTCCCCGAGCCGGCGTCCCACAGTTTGACCGTGTCGTCCGATGCCGACGCCAGCAGCTTGCCGTCCAGTGACAAGGCCATGGCTCTGACGGGGAGCAAATGGCCCCTGAGCGTCTGTAGCAGCGTCCCGGAGCCGGCGTCCCACAGCTTGACTATGCGATCGTACGATGCCGATGCCAGCGTCTTGCCGTCCGGCGAGAAGGCTATAACGCCGACTCCGTTCTCATGGCCCTCGAGCGTCTGCAGCAGCGCTCCTGAGCCGGCGTCCCACAGCTTGACTGTGCTATCATACGATGCCGATGCCAGTATCTTGCCGTCCGGCGAGAAGGCTACAACGATGACCCCATTCTCATGGCCCTCGAGCGTCTGCAGCAGCGTCCCCGAGCCGGCGTCCCACAACCTGACAGTCCTGTCGTTCGATACCCACGCCAGCATCTTGCTATCCGGCGAGGAAACCACGGCGTACTTTCGCATGCGATTTTGGGCGAAAAGGTATATAATTTATGTTAGATCGGTACTTCTAGACAGTCGCGTAATGTTGCTCTAAATTTACAACACCTAAACGGGCTCTATTCCTATATTAAGGCGTCTTAGTTGCTATAATATAGTTATATATTAAGACATCTTAGTTACTATAGTATAGTCCTACATTAGGGCGTCTTAGTTAATGTAGTGCAGTTATATATTGTCACGGCACTGACCTGACGCATACTGTTTCATACTGTCTCGTACTATTCCCTACTGTTAGCTGGCCCACCACTAGCGACTTGGCGGCCGGCCCTACTATTTATATACAATACCCCCTTTCCACCTTCTTCCCCTCTTCATACCACAACGTAGTTATTTAGTCTACTTTATTGCAGCACTATGACAGTTTATAGTATCTTTAATTTGCGCCCCATCGCGATCACTAATTCCCTATACCCTAGCTAATTAACCTCCGCCCCAGAGTAATCGCGACCTATGCGTGCCTCTGCTAAAACCAACACGTCCCTAGCACAGTCCTAGAATAATCCTTAGTTTTTACCTAGCGCCTAAATAGGCGACACTAACAACGCCAAAATAGCTAAAACCTAGAACCCCTGCAATGTTTTTGTAGACCTATTTATAGAGACATACCCTAATATCGCATAGATAATCCGCCGCTCCCTACTATACCCTAAGACCTTTAAGCCCAGCAAAGCTTACCTTACCCTTATTAACTATACCAATAAGTTCCTTAATAACATTAAAGTAGGACTATAGTGCATATATAACATAAATACCGCTAATAAGAAAGCTAATAAAAACCTTAGTGCCCTTATTACTTCCTAGATAGGAACTATTAACTCCTAGGTAAAGACTATTACCGTTCTAAAATAATTAACCCCTATAATAACGGTAGTAACCTAGCAGAAAAAACGGAGATCTAAAGACCCGCTAATATTTAGCGGAAAAGGTACCCCGCTAAAATAATAAGCTAATTTTAAGACCTAGCATATTAAAATTAAGGGAGTCTTTAACCGGGACTGGGACTACTTTAACACAGTTTAGTTTTAGATCCTTTATATCTCGGATATGCTAGAGGATAAGGCCTATAAGTTTATTAAGTAGGGCCTAGAGCTTATATATAAGAACCCAAATAATATATCTATATGGAAATGGCCTACTAAGGAAGATATACTTAAAGACCTTACTGCCTACTATAAGGTCCTTAATATAACCTAGGTCGCAAAGAATAAGCTTAACTATTTCCCCTAAGGTGAGCGTAATTACTAGTTTTAGAAGGGAGAGCTTAATAAGCTAATAGTTTGCGCTAAGAAGATAAACAAATAGAAAGTGGACCTACTCTAAAAGTTTATCTCTCTAAAGATAGAAGAGCTGGTACTTAGACTAGCCTATAAAATTAATAATAGCAACTATATAGGTTGGAGCAAGTAGATAGATATATTCGCTAAGAACCTCGCGAACTATATACACCAAGCCAACCTTAAGAAGAACGCTAACCACCGCCTACCTGCCTAAGCCCCTACCCCTATATTAACCCTAACCCTAGCAGTAACTAGAGAACCTATAGACCTTAATAGAATCTTAGATACGGAGCGTAAGCGCCGCGTTAATAATAGACTGTGCCTTACCTATAGCCTGCCCGGCCACTAAAAGAATGCCTATAACCCCGCTAAGATAATAAACCTAGTCCTAATACTACCCCATTAAATAATATAAATAATAACCGCGGACGCGGTAACTATAAAGTTTATTATAAACGCAGCGACCGCGGAGCCTATTATAGCCGCGGTAAACAACCCCCCCCCTTTAACTCTATAGCTTAGTTACTCTAAACTATGCCCTATATAGGAGCCCAACCTATTAATAATACCCAGTATTAGTAACTTCGCGCTAGCAAATATAAATACGGCCACGTTATTAGTAAGGTATTATCTTCCTATACCCCAACTAAAATAGAGATAGATACCACCAGCTAGATAAACACTAGACCACCCTACTAAGATAGCCCTATACCCTAGTCGTTAAAAGGTAGACCCTTAGACTAAGTTACGCTTAAGGGTTTAAACCATATAAGGAGGAAGACAAGAAGATTAGGTCCCTATTACTAGATTAATTAGTCCTTTCTATTAGTAAACTGCCACTTAATTTTAAATTAGTAAATAGTAATAAGAAATTAATCCTTATTTAAACCTAACTCTTTTTATTACATAACCTATACCCCTAAGTTTATATTAATATAGTAAGCCTAGTAGACTCCGGTAGTACTATAATAGCATTTACTAACGCAGAGTTTATTATAAGAAAGTATAACGTTATAACTAAGAAGCTGCTAGCACCTAGGCTACTATGCCTTATAGATAGTATCCCAACTTCGCTTATTACGGACTACTTTACCACCCGAATATCAATCGGCCTCTATACTAAAGCTATACTCTTTTTTATTACTAAACTCTCGCCTACTACCCTAATTATTCTAGGTATGCCCTAGCTTTAGAAGCATAAGCCCCGTCCCAGTTTTAGGAAACTTAAGATCCGCTTTAACTTAGACTACTACTTTAGGCACTACCTCCCGTGGGGGATAGCTAACGTTAGTAGGGACGCCCTACGTAGACACTTAGCACTACTAAGCCTAGTGCCTAGGACTATATATAAAGCCCTAATAGTAGAAGACGTTCCTAATAAAGGGGAGCCTATATAGCTGCAAAGAAACGAGATAGTGGAAGACTGGACTAACCTAGCACTTAAGACTAAAATAACGGGCCAGCTAGCCCTGCCAAGATTAAGAAAGAAGGTTTACTTTATACCGCTACTACTAAGAAACCAACCCTAACCTAAGCACTATTTAAACCCCGGCCGCCTAGCCTAACACCCAGAACTAAGCCATATGCTATATGCGCATATAATAGCTTACGTTATAGTAAGGACTAGCTATAGAACTATTAAAACCTGGATAATAAAAACCGCGCTACCGTAACGCCTAACCTTATACCTATCTCCCGCGCGTACCATATAGGGCCACCGCCTTATTTCCGCCCCCCTGGGCTAACTAAGCTATACTAGCCTAGCCGTAGCACTAGAGAGCTAGATACGCCCTAACCTAAACGATATTAAATACACCCGTACTATTAATTTTACCTAGTTCTATAAATAAAAAGATATAAAGGTAATAAGGATCTATATAGCGGAGCTAGTAGAACTAGTTAAATAAGATAAGCACCGACAGCTACTTAAAGAGCTGCCTATAGGCCTAATAGAAGTACCGAACCTATTAAAAAGGTCTTTCCGCCGGCTAGTAGAAGGCGACTATACAATAAAGGAAGCCCGTAAAGCGCTCCCTCCCTATTTCTATAACTTCCTTAAAACAAATCTAAAAACTAAACCCAAGCTTTTACGTCGGAAGATAGTTAACACTAATATTAAAAAATTCCTAAAAGGCAAACTAGGATTAACCCACAAAGACATTCTATAACGCCTACTAAAGGAGTTTAGTAAATATATTAAGCACTTCCTCCCTAAGAACGCAGATAAGCTGCCCCTTTACCGACCATAGGACTATAAAATTAAGATCACCCCCAGAAACTAGGCCCTATATTATAAAAATAGACCACTCTTACCTGCTAAACTTAGGTATATAAAGAAGTGGATTAATAAGATACTAGATAAGGGTTTTATCCGCGAATTAACCTTACCAGCTGCCGTACTACTCCTCCTCGCTACTAAGCCCGGCGGCGGTGTATAAATCTACCATAACTACTAAGGCCTAAACACAGTTACTATTAAGAATTAATACCTACTGCTACTAATCCATAAGACACTTGACGTACTTTATAGCGTTAAGTACTTTACTAAACTTAATATAATTGCTGTATTTAACCGGATCTAGATTACGGAGGGCTATAAGTAGCTTATAGCATTTATTACCCGGTTCGGACTCTATAAGATACTAGTTATACTATTTAGCCTCTATAACGCACCCGCTATATTCTAAAACTATATTAACTATATTCTATACAACGCCCTTAATAACTACTGCACTGCCTACCTTAATAACGTCCTTATCTTTTCTAAAACACGCGCTAAATATACTAAGTATATAAATAAAGTCATCTAAAGACTCGGCAATACTAGACTTTAGATTAATATTAATAAGTTTAAGTTCTACTCTACTAAAACAAAATACCTTGGCTTAATTATCTTAACTAATGGCATAACTATAGACCCTAAGAAGATATAGGCCTTATAGGAATAGAAGGACCCAATATTAATTAAAGAACTATAACAATTTCTTGGCTTTATAAACTTCTACCAACAATTTATCTAAGGCTACTCTGCTATTGCTATACCTATAATAAAACTTCTAAAGAAGGATATTAGATAGCTATGGGGACTAAAATAAGCCAAATCATTTAAGGCCCTTAAGGGAGCCTTTACTTTAGCACTAGTACTAGTATACTATAACTATATAAAAAAAACAGTAGTAGAGATAGATGTATTAAATTAGGCTTCTGGCGGAGTCCTTTCCTAGTATAATAATAATAGAAAATTAAGACTGGTTGCATTCTTCTCTATAAAGCACTCCGCGCTAAAATATAACTACGAGATCTATAATAAAGAACTCCTAGCTATTATTAAGGCTTTAGAGGAATAGTATCCTAAGCTGTAAGGGACTAAGGAGCTGTTTAAAATCATTACTAACTATAAGAACCTATAGACGTTTATAACTACTAAGCAGCTAAACTAGCGCTAAGTCTAGTAGGCAGAGTTCCTTTTATAGTTTAACTTTATAATTATATATAGACCTAATAGTAAAGCCACGCTCCCTAATGCCCTAAGCCGGCTACTAGGAATAAGGCCTAAGGACGCTAATAATAAACGCCTTCGCTACTAAGCCTAAGTCGTTATACCGCCCTAGAAAGTTAACCCTATAATCTTAGAAGAATTACTATATAAGTCCCGTAACTCTAATAACGCGGAGTTTATAGCCGCTTTAGACCCCAAAATAGCTAAAAAGTCACTAGATAAGTTAATCTGGCTAGGATACTAAAAGAATGAACTCGTAAGAGATATAGTAGCAGTCCTACGTAATTAGAAAGCTCGCCGTTAGCTAAAGAAAATTAGGAAATTACTCTGTTATAATAAGTTAGAATATAGTATTATTAACGGACAGATCTACTTCCGCTAACGTCTCTTTATCCCTAACGCCCTAGACCTCTACCTAGAAGTTACCCATCGCTCTTATAGCAGCGGCCCCGCTAGTTACCCTAGCTGGGTTAAGACTCTTAACCTCTTAAACCAAATATACTGGTGGCTAGGAATCTCCTAGTTTACGGCTACCTTTATTAAAGACTATACCCTATACTTTCGCACTAAGACCCCCTATTTTACCCCGCCTGGTTTTCTAAAGCTATTAGAATTACTTACCTACCTGTAAACCGATATCTTAATTAACTATATTATAACGCTACTAGTATACTAACGCTACGGTAAGGTATATAAACATATCCTTGTTATTATAGACCGCCTAACTAAAATATAATACCTTGTTCTAGTAATAGGACTCTTAATAGAGGAGTTAGTTAATGGCTTTGTTAATAACGTATATAAGCTCTATAGTGTACCAAGCACGATTATCTCCGATTACGGCATATAATTTATTAGCAACTTCTAGCAACAACTAAGTAAACGCCTTAAGATAACCTTGCAATTAAGCTTAGCCTAGCACCTAAAAATAGACGGCTAAACTAAAATTATTAACGCCGCCGTAAATAAATACCTTTGTGTTTTTATTAGCTTTATATAGAATAACTAGGTTAACTACCTGCCGCTTACCAAGTTTGCTATAAATAACTAAGTTAACGAAAGCATAGGCATCTCCCTATTTTTTATAAATTATGGCTTTAACCCTTGCCTTAGAATTAAGCCTACTGGCCCCTACCTATTGATACTATTAGTATAAGTAAAGAAGGAGTTTTTCCGCGTAGACTTTGTGGCTAACCGCTTTAAGCGGATATTAACATAGCTTAAGGCCCTAGCCTAGATTTTATAGTAACGCTATAAAAATAATGCTAATACCTATAGGGATAAGAGCGTGTTATTCTATAAAGGTAATATAGTTATAGTTAGCTTAGAAAATATAAAGATAAATAAACCTAAAAAGAAATAGGACGACAAATAGGATGGCCTATACCCCGTACTCGCAGTATACTAAGGGGTAGTTATAGTAGACCTCCTGGACTATATCTAAGTAAATAAATCCTTTTATATATCTAAGGTCTGCCTCTAGGCTGCTGAAGAGATCTCTAGCTAAGCAAATATTAATACCGTAGAGCGCCGTAATATATAAGGACGAGTGGTAGAGAGAGATAATAACGGCAATATAGAAGATAAATGGGAGTTTAAGAAAATCCTTAATGTATATAATGAAGACCCCTAGGGCCTAACTTATAAGATTAAATGGAAATATTATAAGGATACAACCTAGCAGCTAGAGGAAGACCTAAAGGGTTATAAATAAGCTGTATAGCACTTCTATAAGCAATATCCTAAAAAGCTAGGACCCCTAGACTGGGTATAAGATAAGGAAAAGTTATGCTAAGGTCGCGGCCGACCACCGCATTAAAATTTGTGGTAATTAAGATGTTATAGAACTTTAACCAGCGGTTAAAGTTGTCTAATTAGCCAAATTCTCGCTAAGAAACGCCACACGGACTAATTTAGGTGGTAGTATGGAGTTCTACCGACCTTACTTACTAAACTAACCAATTAGGATTTTCCATGCCCGGCATGGAAAATCGCCATTAGCTTAGTTAAGGGCGGTAAGCGGAACTAATATCTTTGCGGTAGAAAATAGGCAACCCTATACACTGCCTATTTTTAAGTTATCTATTTAGTTTAGGGACCAAACTATCTAGGGGAGAGGAGTACTATTACGGCACTGACCTAACGCATACTGTTTTATACTATCTCGTACTATCCCCTACTGTTGGCTGGCCCACTACTAGCGACTTGGCGGCCGGCCCTACTATTTATATACAATACCCCCTTTCTACCTTCTTCCCCTCTTCATACCATAACGTAGTTATTCAGTCTACTTCATTGCAGCACTGTGACATATATTAAGGCGTTTTAGTCACTATAATACAGTTCTATATTAAGGCGTCTCGGTCACTATAGTGCAATCCTATATTAAGACGTCTCGGTTACTAGTATAGTCCTATATTAAGGCGTCTCGGTTACTATAATAAAATAGATATTATCTACTACCTAAGAGGGAGCCTCCCCCGCCCTAGATATTCTTATAAAGCCAATTTAAAGAACGCCGGCCTTGTAGCTATTCTAGCTAGTTAATAGCCTATCTCTTATCTCTTACTATACCGTCTTTTACGCGCCGTTTTATATTCTTAATTATCCTATAGCGACGGCTATAAAATATAGCCTCGCTATTAACCCGCTAGTATGCCCCCTAGTAACGGTTAAGAGCTTTAATTAACGGCTTACCTACTAGCCTTAAAGTCTACTTAGTCTAAAGCTAGAAGACTAAATTACTACTATAAAATATTTTATATTTCCTTAGCGGCGCCTATAGGTTAAGAATAAATAGGAGAGATAGTTAAGTATTAGCTTATGCCTACGTTAGTAGGGGCGATACGGATATAGTAGATGTCTAAGTAGGCGGTACGGATATACATCGGGAAAATATTCGCAGGATGAGATTCAAGTAGACTTTGGTTTTCGCGTTTCGCGTAATTGACATGCAATTTNACNAACTCGACACGCAATTNACCAACTTNACACGCAATTGACCAATTTNACANATCNAAAAGTCAAATAACACGCAGTTGACCTATTTAACAACTTTAAAAGCTAACTATATATTCCTTAACACGCAGTTGACCTACTTAATAGCTAACTGTATATTTCTTGACACGCAGTTAACCTATTTAACAACTTTAAAAGCTAACTGTATATTCCTTGACATGCAATTAAGGTAAAGTTATATGCTAATTACGCAAATGAATTTTTACACAGTTTTTATTACTTAGAGGCTCTGCACAAGGGCTCTACACGAAGCTCTACACGAAAGCTCTACACGAAGCTCTACACGAAGCTCTACACGAAGCTCTACACGAAGCTCTACACGAAGCTCTACGTACAGAGGCTCTGCACGAGGCTCTGCGCGAAGCTCTGCGTACGGAGGCTCTGCACGCGAAGCTCTGCACGAAGCTCTGCACGAAGCTCTGCACGAAGCTCTGCACGAAGCTCTGCACGAAGCTCTGCCACGAAGCTCTGCACGAAGCTCTGCGTACGGAGGCTTCTGCACGAAGCTCTGCACGAAGCTCTACGTACAGAGGCTCTGCACGAGGCTCTGCGCGAGGCTCTGCGTACGGAGGCTCTGCACGAAGCTCTGCACGAAGCTCTGCACGAGGCTCTGCGCGAAGCTCTGCGTACGGAGGCTCTACACGAAGCCCTTGCACGAAGCTCTGCGCGAAGCTCTGCATACGGAGGCTCTACCACGAAGCTCTACACGAAGCTCTATACGAAGCTCTATACGAAGCTCTACGTACAGAGGGCTCTGCACAAGGCTCTACGCGAAGCTCTGCGTACGGAGGCTCTACACGAAGCTCTGCATCGGGTCCCCGCTATATTCCCGATAGCGTCTACACGTGTCTCTGCCTATGTAGCCGCCTTATTTTTTTACCCTTCCTTCCTTCCTTACATCCTCCCTACCTAGGGAGGCACTAGAACGGCAGCCAGCAGAGGACCGTTGCTAGAACTAGATGACTATCGCTAGAACTAAACACCGTCGCCAGAACCAGACGACCGTTACTAGAACCAGACGACCGTCGCCAGAGCCAGACGACCGTCGCCAGAACCAGACGACCGTCGTTAGAGCCAGACGACTATCGCCAGAGCCAGACAACTGTCGCTAGAACCAGACGACCGTCGCCAGAACCAGACGACCGTTACCAGAACCAGACGACCGTCGCCGTCGCCAGACGACCGTCGCCAGAACCAGACTATCGCCAGAGCCAGACAACTGTCGCCAGAACCAGACGACCGTTACCAGAACCAGACGACCGTCGCCAGAGCCAGACGACCGTCGCTAGAGCCAGACGACCGTCGCTAGAGCCAGACAACCGTCGCCAGAACCAGACGACCGTCTCTAGAGTCAGACGACTGTCGCTAAAACCAGACGACCGTCGCCAGAGCCAGACGACCGTCGCTAGAACCAAACGACCGTTACCAGAGCCAGACGACCGTTACCAGAACCAGACAACCGTTGCCAGAACCAGACAACTGTCGCCAGAGCTAGACGACCGTCGCTAGAACCAGACGACTGTCGCCAGAGCCAGACGACAACGACTAGCCAGCGAACACTATAAACGATTCGATTGATTGATCGAATTAAGGTAGCACAGACAGGTAGGCACAAATAGGGAGATGCTGACGGGTAGGCAGATGTAGACAGGTAGGCAGATATAGACAGGTAAGCAGATGCAGATAGGTAAGCAGATGCAGATAGGTAGGCAGATGCTGACGGGTAGGCAGATATAGACAGGTAGGCAGATGCAAATAGGTAGGTAATGCAGACGGTAGGCAATACAAACAGGTAAGCAGATGTAGATAGGTAAGTAGATGTAGACAGGTAAGCAGATGCAGATAGGTAGGCAGATGCTGACGGGTAGGCAGATATAGACAGGTAGGCAGATGCAAATAGGTAGGCGATGCAGACAGGTAGGCAATGTAGACAGGTAGGCAATGCAGACAGGTAGGCGATGCAAGCAGGTAGGTAGATAGGCAGGTAGGTAAGTCAATAGGTAGATAGGTAGAAGAGAACCATCGCTATATTATATTAAATTATCTAAAATAATATTATTTATTTTGCTAGCCTTATAAATAACTTTAAAATAGCTTTTATTTATTTAAAATATGCTATTAGTATAAAAGAGGTAAATATAATTATGGTTGCCAAATGCGCAGATTACTGGCAGGTTGCGCGCAGGTTGCGCGCAGGCTGCGCGCAGGCTGCGTGTCAAAAAAACACGACATAGGCTAGTCGGTCGAGTTGCCAAATGACCTCAACTGCGCGCCAATTGCGTCAACCACCAGCCATTGAGGCCATTGAAAGGGTACCATATTTTGCCGATGTAGTAAACAGCTAAGCGGGCAGTGCGGATATTATAGACGGCTAAGCGGATAGTGCGGATATTATAGACGGCTAAGTGGGTAGTGCGGATATTGTAAATAGCTAAACAGGCGGCGCGGATATAGTAAATATTATAGTAGACGGTGTAGGCTCGCCTAAAGGTAGATATACGGACTCTATAGGCCTTATCTAGATACCTATCTTCCTTTACTAGATCTATATAGGTGTAAATAATGCTAATAACCTTTTTATCTCGCTAAGGCGTTCTAAAATCGTCTATATCTATAATTAAACCCCCTTTATCTCTAAGATTGCGGCCTTATATCTTAGCTTAGCTATAGCCTTATAGGCGGGCTAGTATTTCCGCATTATTATCTCGTTTAGCGTAACTACGCTAGCTAGCGAGTTTTTTTACCCGCGTAGTAAACCTCTAGTACTCCTTACAGCTAAAGAGGGAGTCCTTTTATAGGGGGTAGAGTGGGAACTGCTTACGTAGGATTACTAAGTCCTATAATAGGATTACCCTAAACGCATAGAGGAGGCGTAAAAATCCTAAGCCTATAAGGTTAAGCTATACGACCTTATTATTAGCTCTTTCTAGGTAGTAGGTCTCTATATATTTTAGCCAGATATTAGTCTTAGGCTATATCTTTAAGTAAAGGGCCTCCTCCGGCACCTCTTACGCGTAGGGAAAAAAGTAGCCCTTTTCTTCCTTTAGGAAGCTAGCGATTAACTATATAAACGCATAGGGTAGATAGCTAAGGTAGGCTCCTATTACTACGTCTATATTCTAGCGTCCGGCCCGTCTAATTTAGGTCTCCTTAACGCTGCTAAGCTTAGTATACCGGATGCTTTGCTTATAGGCGCTATAAGTCTTTTCCTTTAAGTAAATCCCTACCTCTTAGAATATCTTTTTATTCTATTTAAACTGCGTATAATAGCTTAACGGCCATTATAGTACTTTAATACTGCTGGGGAAGATATATAGGTTATAGTAGTCCTCTGGCTACTAAAAGAATAGGAAGCTCTTAGCGCTATCTTTACCCTAGTAGTTAAAGAAGTAGAAGGCTATTATAAAGAGAGGGTAGAGAATAGGGTTAGTATTACGTATATAACCTATATACTTAACCTTACTATATTAATTCTACTTCCTTTATATTATTAATATAATTATATACGGTGCTAGCTTATCTAGTTTAGGCCCTTTATTCTCTAGTTTAATAAGAATAAGGTTAGTAAGCTAAATATCCTATTTACTCTTACCCTAGGTAACGGTAGTATAGCCTAAGAAATAGGTTAAAAAATAGTAGCCGTAAATAGTCTATACGGACTAGATAGGGTATATAATAGTAGTAATATACAGACCTAATAAATGCTTAGCCGTAGTTTAAAGGTAAGACTTAACTAAACCCAGCATCCTAGAGCCCGTCTCTTAGCACTAGGTAATCGCCTTTTTAAGCCCTTTAATGTTGTAGCCGCTAGTAATTATAAATAGGCCTTAATTAATAAAGTTAACGCGTTAAATCCAGTCCTTATTACGGCGGACACTATCTAGTACTACTGAGAGCTTCGCCCCCCGTAGCGGCTGCGAGACCTTACCTTTTAACTACTACGTGTAAAGCTTAGTAATAGCGGAGATATAGCTATTTACAACTAAGTATCGGACTGTCTCGTTGAATAGGGCGTCTAGGGCCTCCTCGTCCTATATCTCCCCTTCCTCCTTTACAGCTTCCTCCCCTATGCCTGCGGCTGCCCCTACAGCTGCTCCTACGGCTACCCCTACGGCTGCCCCTACGGCTGCCTTCCCCCCTAGCTGCCCTGCCCACTTAACCGTCTTCTGCCTCTTCTTCGCCTACTCGCCATCTTTCTATATCTCTTTCCGTTTTAACTTCCGTTTTAAATAGCTAGTAGCCTATAATTCTTAGTTAACAACTTACTGCTCTAAAAATAGGTAAAGCTTATCTTCTGTTACCCAGGCGCTGTCCGTATTGCCTTTTAGTCTTACATACTAGTCTTCCCACTCTTTTTACTTCGGCTCGTACGCCCTTATAGTATTCTTCGAGCGCTAAGCCTTATAAATATCGTATAGCCGTGCTGTCTGGGCCTTGAATTCGCTCTGGAGGCTATAGGGGGAGAAGGCTGGGGGGGCTTCTGTCAACCGTAAAGTGGACCGTAGGGTAAGAAGATTCTTAAAAGACTCCATATCCGCAAGAGGTAAAGGGGAAGACGCGTAAGCACGGCGCGGGTAAATAAAGTCACCGAACGCGTAAATATCAAAGGAAAAGGAGAAGAAGAGGGCTCTATATTATACAATTAGAATTACAGTAGGCCTTTCTATATAAAATTAGAAGCCTTGTGCGAGCCAGCGCGGGCACAAGGACAGGAGAGGGTTGGAAAATGGATTGTTGAGGCGACGGTGAGGTCGAAGGCGCGCTGAGGCCCTCCATACTAACCCAGTACTAACCTAGGCCTCAAAAACGCGTCCGAAAAGTAGGGGCCACCACCAAAAGGGGGGGGTTATATTTGGACGATATGTCGCGGACCTTGGGGGGTCGTGCGTAACCCGAGGTTATGCCAAGCCTAACCCGGACCTCCGATACCTATAGTTGGTAGCAATCAGGCGAGATTGGATGCAAGTAGCGAATTTAAAATTTCGCAGCGCTCGCTAAAGGCGGGGGGTGAAGCTGTTCGTGCACATCACTGTATACGCGTATTATATAATATTATATTATATAGTACTGCTACTTAAAAGACTTAGAGTTATAACAGGTGAGGTAAATTTTGGTGGGTTAAATTAAGCGAGACTATGCGGTGACGGGGTGAAGTGAGGCGCAGCCTCAGCCGTAAAAGCGTCTCATCTCCACAATGTGCCAACTTTTCATTGACACCGAGCTTCGTCTTCCACATATAGCGATCTCTTGAACATCAGCATGTCTGGTGTAGCTGAAGGAATTGCCGGCCTCACGCTGAGTGCTGTCAGTGTCGCCTCGCTCTTCACTGCATGTATTGATTGCTTCAATATCGTAATCAAGGCCCGCGAATTTGGGCAAGATTACGAAGTTCTCTGCGCTGACCTTGCGCTCCAACGCCTCAGATTCTGCCTCTGGGGCGAGGCCGTCGGTCTCACGTCTCGGGATGCTAGCAGCATACCAGTCCGGAACCCTGGCCTTGATGACCCCGCCATCCAGCCGACACTTGCGCAGACGCTTCAGGCAATCCAGTGGCTCCTCACACAGGCAGATGCCTCTAAAGATCGCTTCGCTCTTCCATCACGAGGGAGCTCGTCTAAGGGATTGAGTCTCTTTCGGAGCACTTTCGATCGGTTCAGAACACGTGCGCGTGAGAACCAGACACAGCAATCGGTAATTGGTGTCACAACGTGGGCCATTTATGCAGGGGATAAGTTCCAGGAGAAGATCGAACAACTCAAAAGCCTTATCGATGGACTGGAGAGCGTCACAAAATCGCTTGGGGTGCTAGACGTCCAGCGGTCGAGAATTCACGAGGAGATTAACTCATTGGATGATGTTCTTAGTTTGAGACTTCTTCGCGATGCTTCTCTTAATAGCCAATATGATGTCTCTGATACTGCAAGTCGCCGCATCATGATGATTGAGGGTGGATCGATTGCGGAACGGTCTGGAATCCCTTATTCTGGATCCACTAATACGGGAAATTCATTCTATACCGCTGAGGAGGGCATCAAGAGCGCCATACAGCCAAATCCCTCATCACTGGTAGACGAATTGCTAGAGCAGATGGAAGAATCAACGGCCTTGAGCGAGTTGTTAGATCGGATGCAAGAATCAACGAGCTTCAACGAGTTGTTAGAACGGATGAAAGAACCAGCGATCTGGAGCCAGTTCTTAGAGCAGATTAAAGAATTGATGACCTGGAGTGAGTTCTTAGAGCAGATTAAAGAATCAAGTACCTGGAGCAAGTTGGTATTAAATAATCCAAATACTGCCCAAAACCGCCGTATCCTTGCACAAGTTTTACGAAATGCCCCAAAGCTTCCGCCATGGAAAGCAGGTTCCAAAACCGATGAGTATGGTTCAAAATTAACTGCCTTTAACATAAAGAATATGGTCTGTTCTGGGATATTTCCCTCGAGTCTCGCGTACCTCCCAGAAAAGCTGATTAATCGGAAGCTCTCTACGGATAACCCCTGGGATAAATTCCTTGTTCAAGATGCTCTACCATACAATCAACAGAGAGTGTCCAGAGATTTGAAAGATTTTAAAAATGGGCCCCCTTGGATCGCCGCAGCACAAACATATTACGAGCCACTACATCTACTAGCGGCTATTGAAGGACCTCCAGATACGCCTTATGAAGGAGGAGTGTTCTTTATCGACGTCCATATTCCTCCATGGTACCCAGCCGTACCGCCCCACATGCAATTTTTAACGCGCATATATCACCCAAACATTGATAGCCGCGGAAATATATGTTTGGATATGCTGCAAGACAACTGGTCACCCGCCTTTTCCTTCTCCTCTGTTCTTATTGCTTTGTGCTCGATCCTAAGCGACCCCAACCTGGAAGATCCCTTGGTGCCTGAGATCGCTCAGATATATTGTGAAGACTACGGACTTTACTGTCGATATGCTCGGACTTCCACTTCTCGTTATGCTGTGGCCGAGCCTACAGAGACAGAAATCATAGCAGAGGGGTGGCAATGATTTATTCTGCTTCAGGTATTCAATTGCACAGCTACTTACGTTGCCCTCAAAGCGGGACGCTAACAGGAATTTAGACGAGGCCGAGCATTTCTGAAGTCTACAGCCAGCTTTCATCATCTTCCGAGTTACGTCCATCATAAGTCCATTATGAGGATCTGGGATTGGAAGAGTTGTGGAGTGGGAGTGGGAGGGGGAGGAGTGAGCAGAGTATATCACGGCAAACCGATGATTTATTGTTGTTCGGAAGGAGCAAGAGAGTGATAGGTCGTTTGTGCTCTGGGTTCAACCCGAAGCAGCGTATAGTACACGGCCTATAGAGCACAAATGGAGGCTACATATCATTGCAAATAATTGGTTCTGTCACGTTCTCAATTTATTGCCTAAGGCTATGCATTTATCTCTGTAATTGCTACAATTGTGGGGCTGATTCGAGACCTTTACGCGGAGATTTATCTCAGTAAGCGACTTAGACGGCAACCAAGACAGTAAATCTCGCTAGTACTTAACTAGTATAGCTTTATAAAAAAAACCCTGCTAGCGTTATATAACCCCTGCATTTAGGATTACTATCTCAGTTGCCGTCTTGAGGGCCTTTGGTGCGAAAACATAGGGGCTTACAGCTCGGCGTGGTCCGAAAAAAGCTCGGCATGGTCCAAAAGTTCAACGTAGTCCAAACTTCAAATTTAACCTCGGACCACGCTCAGCTTCGGACCACGCTCAGCCCCCCGTATACTACCGTTTTCGAAAGTATTGCGAAAATTCAATTAAGCGAGCCCCGCCCACACAGCATTGAATTTAGGTGATCTCACCATACAAATCGTATGACTACCACGCATACTACCCTTACTGTTCTTTAATTACTTACGAGGCTTAAGTATTACATTGCATCGCTTATATAGCTCGATTTTCTAGTGTTGCAGGTGCAATGGTAAACCGTAATAGCCTTCGGAAACGAGCTGCCAGTCAATGCTAGGAAGACGTTAAACCTCTAGTTCTCCTTTATAATAGCCGTATAGTATATTATAGTGTTATTAAAGCGTCTTACTATAGGGTTCCTAATCTGGTCTTAGACTATAGTCTTAAATTCGTTCCATAGTAAAGGACCCTTATCCTTAGTGCCTAACCGGCGATAAACTAGTTAGGTGATTATCTTCTCTTTTATAAGACCTTTAATGGCCTAGCGCGTGCGTCGCTTACAGTTATAGTTAGCGTTATTAACCTTAAATCGGTTCTTAACTGCGGCAATCCACCGGTTAAAATGCTATTAAGTAGTACCGCTAATATCGGGTAGTAACTTCTTAACTAGGGCGTTGAGATTTATTTAGTGTATGCGTTTGCTATATAACTTATACTCTTTACTAGAGAGGTAATAGGAGGGCTTTATTAAATTAATAATGCTTCGTAAGTTGGCTATTTTCTTAGCTAGCTTATCTAGCTCCTTTATATTAGCGGTATTAGGTAGGACGCTAGTAACCTTACTAAGCTCCTATTAAGCCTAGGTATATAAGTTAAACTAGTCTCTAGCGTTTATAGATATTTAATTATTTTAAGGTTTAGTAAGTGGCTTAGATTCTACTAGTATACTTCTAGCGGTTTTGTCCGCACTAGATCCTAAGGCATTCTATAGTTGCATCGCTAGCGTATTACTATTAGGTATAGGCGTTAGTTTTCTTTTTAGAGGTATTATAGAAAAATTAAACTAGCTATCCTCCTAAGGGGATTGGTAAGGATTTAAATATAAGGTAAGGATATAGATAGGAAGTCTAATAATAAAACAATAGGTATATTATATAGATAGAGACAAATCCTTAAGGGAAAAGGAGGAGTCTGTGTGCGAGGTAAAAAAGGGTTTTTCTAGGTATATATAGAGCATATGCCTTACGGGCGAGTTACCCCTAGGTTGCCCTAGGGTCGCCTATACCTTACGGCTATATAACTATCTACTTAGGTTTTACCTAATAGTTTAATAGTTAAAGAAGAATAAGATTATACTAATTACTATAGTTACTAAAAAAGAAGGCATAATTAAATACCTATAATCTTAGCTTAATAAGCATATTTATAATAACGTTAGATATTTCTCTACTATATACGCCACCTAAGTCTCTACGCCCCTAGTAACTTTACCTACTTAACGCTTAATAGAGGGTTAGCGCTAAGCAGCTTTACCTAATAAGAACCCCTACTAAAGTAGTAATAATAAAAGCTATAATAATTGGACCTAAATTACTACTATAGGGTCTAATATATACTACCCTAATCCCCTAGTCCCTTAGGGAGACCGTAAGGAATATAGCTACTAGAAGATATATATCTATAAGAAACTAACTTAAAGCGCCTACCTTTTTCCTATAAAAAATAGAATTAGCTATATTATTAGGCGAATAAAGGGTATACTATTTAATAGACTCTTCGCCTAATAGGAGACTAGTAGCCCCTAAAAGTAGCAGTCTTACTAAAAAGTCCTTAATAATCTTAACCTAATATACCGTAATTATAACCTACTAGTTACTAACTAAGCTAAATTATATACCCTAAAGATAAGCCCTATTAAATTATTTAACAAATTTTATATTAAATTCTAGGAATATACTAAAGCCCTCGCCTAAGACGATACTAAAAACCAAAAAAATCTCCTTAAAAAAGTTACTTATCGCCTTAGTTACGTAGCCGCTAGCTATAACTATAATAATATTTATAAGATGGTAGCAGCCCTATAAAAGATTAAACAACAACTAAATTAGATTACTACTACTAACTTTTACTTAAAGACCTCTTTATAAAAGCCCTTTAGGCCTACTAAACCTATATATACTAAGCTACTAACACCTACTACCTTAAGTACTACTAGAGCTAATATTAACCTCTCTATACTAACCTTTCCGTAAAAACTTCTAAATAAAAAGCGCGAGCTACTCTAGAAACTAGGATGCTGCTATAAATACTATTAAAAAGGCTGTTATTACGATAACCTAAACTACCTAATAGTTAGGTTTAGTAGCCGCCGCCTAATACTTAGCCTAATGCCCTAAATACTAAATACGTTATTATACGCCACTACTATATAAGATAAAGACGTAGTAATAGTAGTAGAATTAGATATTATTAGGAATATAGGCAAGTTGCCGTTACGTAAGGTAAGCTGCCGTTACGTATTGCCGCGGCACTAGCGTAATAAGGAGCCTTAAGCTCCTCGCCCTTCCTTAAGCAAAAAGAAATGAGAATAATAATTATTATACTACCTATAACTTATAGATACGTAATATTACCTTATAAAACCAACACTAATTAGTAATTAACTTTACTATTAAACTATAGAATAGCTAGGTATTCCACTAAGAAGAGACGAGCTACTATACCAGTACTACTCGTGCTAAAGGAAGCTGTCTTTTAAGGTTAGAACTAGTCCTAAACTTTAAATAGAACTCTTTTATAAATCTAAGGATCTAAAAGGCTAGAACTAGTCCTAAGCCTCTTCTAGATTATAGATTCTTACGTCTATTATGTAGAATAATACGCTTTATAAGTCTTTGCAATTTAAGGCTAGAACTAATCTTAAGCCTAATAATTACAGATTCTTATTATAAACGCGTACTAAATAACAATCCCTATACTAACAATACTTCCCTTCCTTTAAAAATATAGCTACTCTAAATAACTAGAAAGACTCCTTATTACTAGGGGTAGCTATATATATAAAACTTATTAATAAAAATTAGGACGAATTTACTATTAATATAATAACTTATACCGTAAAATAAGTTAATAGCTTTCTCTTATACTATATTCTATTCTACTAAGATAGCCACTACGCCGATTTATAGCTGTGGGAATATTTTAAGAAGGATTTTATAGGATGGACCGCTAATACCTAGGCACTTAGAAATGTTAATATTGTTTAGAATTTTTAAGACTTCCTTTATAGGAATGGGGTATACGTTACTAAGAATAGTAACCCAATTACTAGTAATATTAGGCTGTTATTCTTAATATAGAAGAACTAGTATAAACAGAAGCTAAGATTATACGTTAACTATAAAAACCTAAAACTAACCTATATTCTTTAGAAAGCAACTTTAATTTAGAATAAAAACCCTAAAACGCTACTCTCCTACCTAAAGGTACTCTCCTACCTAGAGGTACTCTTTTTTTACCTCCTCCGCCGCCTCTAATTCCTCCATTCTAACTAACTAGTAAGCCTTTACTATAAGAAGTTACAAATCTAATAAAGGTATATTATAAGGCAGTATTACTAGGGTGTATAATAGGGAGTAGGCAAGCCAAGCATAAGTTATAAGGAGAGTCGATAGAAGAGGACGATATAGTAATAAGGGTGTAGGATCGGTTTAAATATAAGGTAATATTACTAGGGTGTATAGTAGGGAGCAGGCAAGCCGAGCATAAGTTATAAGGAGAGTCGATAGAAGAGGACGATATGGTAATAAGGGTAGGTAATAGCCTCGTACAGAGACGAACCAATAAGGAGGGAAGGGCTATAAGCCCGAGGTGCTTATAAGGAGGTGCCAAGGGCTAGCCGAAGGCTAGCCTTGGCGACCCCTAAGAGCCCCTAGGCGATGCAGCTAAGTAAGGGCCAAAATAACCCTTATATATATTTAGACAAAGAAAAGAAGTTTAAAGGAGAACTATATAATATACTTAGAGTAAAACTATAGGTCTTTTATAACTGTTATAATAAGGTTAGAATTTAATGCCACTAGTACTATTACGCTTTCTCTATTATATTAAAGGGATGGGCTATTAGGTAAAAACCTAAGTATATAGTTATATAGCTGCGAGGCACAGGCAACTCGCATATAACTCGCCTGTAAGGCACGTGCTCTACACGTGCCCCTAGGGAAACCCCTTCCTTACCTCACACCTCAGACAACTCCTTCTCCTTTAAGGATTCGTCTACTTATACAATATATCCTATTGTTCTATTATTAGACTCCATATCTACATTCTTACCTTATATTTAAATCCTTACCAATCCCTTTAGGAGGATAGCCGGTTTAATCTTTCTATAATACCTCTAAAGATAAGATTAACGCCTACGCTTAACGGCAATACACCTACAACACAATAGCAGAATGCCTTAGGGTCTAGTGCTAGAAGCATATTAGCAGAATCTACACAACCTTCTAAATCTTAAGATAATTAGATATTTACGAACGCTAGAGACTAGTTTAACTTATATACTTAGGCTTAACAAAAGCTTAGTAGGGTTACTAGCGTTTTACTAAATACTACTAACCTAAAGGAGCTAGATAAGCTAGCTAATAAAATAGCTAACTTATAGAGCATTATCGATTTAATAAAGCCCTCCCGTCGCCTCTTTAGCGAAGAGTTACGTAGCAAACGTATATAATAAACGAATCTCAACGCCTTAGTTAAAAAGTCACCACCTAATATTGGCGGCACTACTTAACAGAGGTTCGACCGGTGGATTACTATAGTTAAGAATCGATTTGAGATCTATAATGCTAACTATAACTATAAGCGACGTACGCGCTAGGCTATTAAAGGTCTTATAAAAAAGAAGATAGTTACCTAACTAGTATATCGCCGTCTAGGCGCTAAGGATAAAGGTCCTCTACTATAGGATGAACTTAAGACTATAGTCTAAGACTAAATCAAGAACCCTATAGTAAGACGCTTTAAAAATGCTACTATATACTATATAACTGTAATAAAGGAGAACTAGAAGTTTAATACCTTCTTAGCCCATATACGTAGCTTAGAGGACCTCTTCTTATATACCCCTTTTATCAACCCTAATTAAGAGGTAGACTTTTAGTTCTTATACCTCCTAACCTACCTATAAGCAGAGCTCTTCCGCTAGAACTTCGCTATATAGGTAAGAACTACTAAAGACCTCTTTGCAGAAATCCGCTGTATAGAGTAACTGCTCTATACTATAAAGCTCGCGGAAAACCGCGTAGCCAGTAGTAGTAGATCCTTGCGTTTAAAGTATAGTTGTAGCATAGGCTCTATAGGGTTAGGTTTAGAGGACAGAATCCTAGGAAGGCGACGCTTTCCTAACTAAGCTCTAGGAAAGACTACTTAACAGCTAAATAGCTTAGAGGATCCTCTAGACGCCGGTAATACGCCTACGCATCGTAAGATAAACATAGGTAGTAACTATAAAGAATACTAGCAGTAAACCGCTATAAATAATGCCTAACTATTAGGTAGTAGGTCTGTCTATAACTAAGGTCCTTTAACTAGGGTCCTTTAACTAGGGTTTATAACCTACTAATAACCCGCTAGTAACCTACTAGTAGTAACCTATACTAATAGCTTATATATTATTCTACGTAAAGTATCTAATAAGTATGCTAGATATTATATAAGACTAGGATAATATATACCCTAAACGTATGTTATATATAAGACATCGCAACCCGACGTTAGATACTAAAATTAGGATACCATATACCCTAAACATATATTATATGCAGGATATCACAACCTAACGTTAAATGCTAAGACTAGGATACTGTATACCGTAAACGCATATTATACGTAGGATATTACGACCTAATATTAGATTTGGATACTATATACCCCTAAATATATACCTTATATAGGCGCATTGCGACCTAACGCTATATAGGGAGAAAAGGAACGTATTATAGTATATATCGTAATAGATACGCCCTAGTGCGAAGTCCGCCTATATGCTTAATACAACAATAGGTGCTAAATTAACCCTTAACGCTATATAAAAGTTGCGGGTTATAGACCTTATAGGCGGTTTTAGTGCTACTATACTAATAACCTAGCGCCGGCGGACTAGAGTGTCCTACTATTTTTATTAAGACTTTAACTAACCTAATAGCGCCAGACCCTTAGCCTAGGCAATAGTCCCCTATAATAACCCTACGAGCTACCTTACTAGCACTAACTTCGCGTAAAGTCTTATGCTATAGTAATAGTAGTAGTAGCTACCTTAGCTAAAACGGCTTATAAAATACCCCTAAGTTACTAGTCCATCTATAGAGTATAAGGGACGCCTTTATATGCTCTATACGCGACTACCTAGGGGCGAGTTTCTACTAGTAACACTTAAGGACTCCTAAGGTATAATAAGGTTTGGCCTTACTAAGGACCTCCATAAATACCTAAGTACTATAATACCTACTAACGCTTAAATCGCACTATTATATACCTTATGGTAAGCTATAGCCCTTAAGGCCCCTATATAAGCCTAGCGGTATTACTTACTTAACTCTATTATAGATCTCCTTAAGTCTAAAATACCTCCTTATCCTTATAGACCGTTTTATAAAGCTAGTATACTACTACCTAGCCTTATAGCTAAAGCGTAAGTAAAAGGCAAGCGCTGCTATTACTAAGACATAGCCTATATTAAAGAAAGGTAGAGGATATCTTAAGGGATTAAGGAATAAGCTAACGCTTATAATAAGAGTTGTAGTATATATATGGGGTAAAGCTTAATTCATTAATATCCTATATAAGCTATACTTTACTATAACCCGGCGACTCGCAGGCGACTTATAAGTAAGGTTACGGCGCACCGCTAGTGACCCTAAAGTAATTAAAAGTACTCTCCTAGGCCTAGACCTAGTCTATTACTCTATATTACCTTTATAGACTGTTTATATATTAGGTAATAGGTCCGTCTATAACTAGGGTCCTTTAACTAGAGTTTATAACTTACTAGTAACCTACTAGTAGTAACCTATACTAACAACTTATACTAAATAGGTCTATCTATAACCGAGGTCCTTTAACTAGGGTCTTTAACCCGCTAGTAACCTACTAGTAGTAACCTATACTAACGACTTATATTATCCTATACCTATCTATAACTAGGGTCCTTTAACTAGGGTCTACGACCTACTAGTGACCTACTAGTAGTGACCTATATAGATAACTTATATACTATTCTACGTATATGCTATATAGATAACGCGTAAGGCTAAAGTAAGGGTTAGCGGCGGATTTAATAGGTATATAGCCTTACCGTCCTAATCTGGCTATATATAAGTAACCTATAACCTATATACGAAGTATATACAGCGCTACGCCGGTATAGCGTAAGGCTAAAGCAAGGGTTAGCGGCGGGTTTAACGGGTATACAGCCTTACTATTTATAAATCTGGCTATATGTAAGTAACCTATAACCTACCTACAAGGTACTAGCAACCTACCTATATAAGCGAGCTTTTGGAATATTTCGTGTCTACTAAATTTAGGCGATAGTATTAAGCTACTAGCTCTACCTATTAAACGAACTAATTAGGATTTTCTATACCGGGTATATAAAATCGCTATTAGCTCGGTGAAATGCAGGGAAGTCTTAGCAAGCCAAATCTAACTAATTAGACAACTTTAACCGGCGGTTAAAGTTCCTTAATATCTTCGCGTAAGTATACCACCTATCTCTCTATACGTAAAATTAGGACGCTCTTTCCCTTCTAATTTTTTCCTTATTAAGGTTTTTATAGGGTTTTATTAAGGCCTAAGTATATAAAGGATCAGGGACAACCCTTTTTAAAGGGGGGGGCATTATTAGGTGAAAACCTAAGTATATAGTTATATAGCTGCGAGGTATAGGCGACTCGCATACGACTTGCCTATAAGGCACGTGCTCTACACATGCTCCTAAGGAAACCCCTTCCTTACCTCGCACCTTAGACGACTCCTTCTCCCTTAAGGATTCGTCTACTTATATAATATACCCTATTATTCTATCATTAGACTCCCTATCTACATCCTTACCTTACATAGGCGGTAATATTCTATTATAACTATATTATAGGTAAAAACTATAGCTTTAATATAATGCTTTAGCTTACTAGAGCTTACTTTAAGACTAATAAAAATCGCTAACTTTATATGTCTGAATAGTAGGAAATTATATTCTAGAGAGCTATTACTTCTAACCTAATAAAAACTCGTTTAGAGTGCCTTTAACTACTCTTTAATAAACTCTAGAAAATCTAATGTGGCCTTACTAAGACTTACTAAAATAAGAATAGTCTAAGGGACTAGGTTATCTTAGCCTGCCGTAGTATTTCTAAGTGCAATTTAACGCTATATAAACCTATAAATATATTTAAAGGAGTATATACTAAGCTACGCTCCGCTATAGGTACTGCGATATAAATATAAGAATTTTAATAGTTTTATACTAAAAACCCTACCTAACTAAGTATTCCTAATTAATATAATTATAACTAGACTAACTAAATATATAGTGGCCATAGTAGGGAATACGGTAAAGGGTATAATTAATATTAACTATAAGGCAGTTGTGGAGGTCCTTATAGAGGTTTATTTTAAAATAATTACTAGAAGAAGTACTATGTTTATAAGAAGCTAAATTACTAGTTAACTAGACACTCCCTTAATAAGTAAAAGGAGGTATATAATAAGTTTTATTAGAGTATAAGAAATATTAGAAATTATAAGGTTACTATAACCTACTTTTAAAACTTCCTAGTTTAATATAAGGGTATAGAAGATCTTAAGGGTAAGGTTAATAAGGTTAAACAGCTCCTTATAGATATAGAAATTAAGGACTACTCTCCTAACTAATACTTTACTAAATATAGTAAGGTAAATGGTATATAAACTGTCGCTATTCTTAATAACTAATCTACACTCTATTTTATTATAAAATTAGATATCTTTAATAAGCTAAAGGAGAGTTCCGCATTTTCCTTTAATAATAGATACTTAATAAATATCTTTTATAGTATTATGCCGGATATAAAAGCCGTAGGAGTATCTATAGTAGGAGAACCTTAAGTTTAAGCTCTCTAGCAGCTTAATAGCTCTATTTAGATTAACTAATTAACGGTAGGCCAATATACGATTTGTTTTAGTAAAGGTACTATAATTTCTTTTAGTATAATTAGGGTCTAAACCCCCTTAGGATACATTACTTTCCATATTATTCCTATAAATACTCCATTTCTATTCTGCATTAAGGATATAGATAAATTAAGCGTTAAGCTTAATAACCTTAAGAATATACTTATATAGGGAGATAATCGGGTACCTGTTATACGTAAGTAGGGTTACCCTTAGTTACTCCTTTAATAACTAGAAAAGAGCGTTGCTTAAAGCTATTTAACTAAGTTAGAGTTACGCTAACTACACCATCGTTTTAGTTACCTATTAGTTTACTAATTACTTAGGGTTCTTTAGCAAGTAGGCTATAAGGTTAAAATTAAGGCAATTAAACATCTTATAAAGTACTATTATTACTACTAAATAAACTAAAAGTCCCCTAGCCGATTTAAGTTTACCCTTAAAGATAACTATAACTATAACTTTTATATTATTATTAACGTTATATATCTTAGCGGCAAGCTAGTACCCTAAGTTATTAACTTTTTAACCTCCTTCTAAGCCGTATGTTTCTTAAAGGATATATTAGCTAGGAACGTATAGGATACCCTTTAATTATACTAGATTAATATCTACCTAGAACCCCTTAATTAAATTATCTATAATATAGAAAAGAACTTCTTATTTATAGAGTTTCGATAATAAATAAAGGCAATAGTAAGTAAGGTTAAGGAAGTCCCTATTAAGGCATATAATAGTATTAAAAAAGTAAAATAATATTACGCGCTATTACGCCGTGTATATAAGATTATCTCTTTAGAACTAAAGGATGCTAGTAAAGAACTTACCTTGTAAATAGCTATTAAAGCTATTAATAATTCCGCTAGCCTAAATAGACTTATACCTATATTGCTAGTCTTTAGCGCCTACCCTTAAATAACTAATAATTCTTTACTATTTCCCTTTATTATATAATAAGCTAAGGCTATCTATAAGGCAATAAAGGAGGTATGACGTCTTTATGCTATATACTAGGTTAATAACGCACTAGAAATAAGAAATAGCCTAAACACCTTAACTACGCTTAATCTGCTACTCTAGTCTAAGGTACACGTATAGCGTAAAAAGGGAGGATAGTTAGGCCTATATTAACTTATTGTAATTAATAGTTAAACTTATACTATTTAGATGCCTTATAAACCCACTTAATTCCGTTTAACTGTTATTAAACCCTATTATAAAGATAATAGTTCTAAGCTTTTATAGAATACCCTAAAAGATACCCTAAAGGAAAACTACGATTAATATGCTTTAGAAGGTAACTATAATTCTAATATAATTATAGTAAATATCCTATAACCATAACGCGGTAGAGGTCGCCTAAAGGGATTATAAAATCGCTAATATCTTATTAATTTTAAAGAGTAATTTATTGCCGCCATTAAGGATAGAGTTAAGTTATTAATAGCCTTTATAATAGTTAAGCAGAAGGCTAACTTTAAGCTCGCAAAACAGCTCTAAAAGGAAGGTTATATTATAACTCCTAGANCTCCTTTCTAAGTATCTAATAAGTAGGAGATTAATAGTCTTATTATAAGAGGAGTCTTTAAATTTAAGAAGTATAACCCTACTAAGTTTAATAAAGTTCGCATCTTTAAGTTAAGGATAGTTAATAAGATTAAAGGTAAAGCTACTAACGCCCTATTTAAGAAATTAAGGCTTATTATCTAAGGTTACAATAACAATAGTAAGGAAATAATTCTTATATAATCTCTTATAATTTAATAAGCTAGTTAGCAAGTTATTATTGCATTGGCTCCCTCCTTAATAAAGAATAAAATGGCGGTCTATTTATAAGATATTACTTAGGCCTACACCCAATCAGAGACGCACCTTTAGCGCTTAATATTGGCACACCTTCTAGAGCAAATTTGCCACCAATATCCTGAAGATACGATTATAGTTATACTTAAGCCATTATACGGAATCGTAGAGGTAGGAACTTGTTAATAGGCTACCTATAGTAAGTACTACAAAGGAGAAGCGCCTAATGATCGATATTATAGCACTTCGGCAATCCTACGAGCGTTAAAAACTCTTTGAGATTTAATAGATAAATGGCCAAGATAACCCGGCAGATGTAATAATAAAGGCGAACCCAAATAGGGCACTAGAGACGTTTGTTAATACAAATACTCTATATATATAAGTTAAAGGTTAAGTTAAAAGGGAGTAGGAGTATAATATTCTATAGACTCTAACTTAAACTAGCTAATTAGGATTTTCTATCCCCGGGATAGAAAATCGCTATTAGTTCGCTTACTACTAGCGCCTTAGCGGCCCTCCTACAACTCCTAAGTAAGAAAGCACTACGTGCTAAGAGGTAAATCTTAAGATAGTAAGACTTATATTACAATAGCAATAGTAAGTAAGGAGGATTAATATTTATTACGTTAGTCGAGCGGTATATATATAGATGGCAACCGCAAAAGAAGAGTTGCTAGTGTTAGGAATATAGGCAAGTTGCCATTACGCGAGGTAAGTTGCCGTCACATAAGGCAAGCTGCCGTCACGTATTGCCGCGGCACTAGCGTAACAAGAAGCCTTAAGCTCCTCGCCCTTCCTTAAGCAAGAAGAAGAGAGAATAATAATTATCATACTACCTATAACTTGTAGATACGTAATATTACCTTATAAAACTAATAGATATAAAAGCGGAAAACGCTAAGTCCTAGCCCTAAGTTGTGGGTTAGGACGCCCTAATAATAGAGGGATTTATATATCGGCCTGCTTAATAAATAACTTAGTAAAAATAAATAGACGGAAATAGGTAGTTTTACCTATAATAGGAACTACTGCTAAAAAATAATATAAAAGCCGTTTTATAATTAAGTACGGAGCTACTAACTAATTTATAAATACCTAATTTATATATACTTATAACCTACCTACCTTACCCCTTACTAAAGCCTACGCCCTATAACTTACTAACGGTAGTTATACCGTATAGAAGATTATATATATAGTATAATTCTACTTAGATATAAACGGGCACTAAAAAGAGCTTTAAGCCTATATTATACTATTTACTAACTACCCTATTATCCTTAAAATGAGCTAGCTTAAATAATATAACCCTACTATTAACTAGGAAAAGAAAGAAGCAACCTTTAACTTTAAATACTATAGAGAGACTTGCCTAGGATATAGCCTAGCCGCCTCTATTTACTTACTAGGATATTAACCTAAAAAAAACCCTTATTACCCTACCTATAACTAACTACTACTATATAAGTGCCGCAGCCTTCTACTATATAGTATATAGAAAAGGCTAGACTATTACTATAGCTTCCTAATTATAATTATATAAGCTTAATAAAGAATAAAACTATATCCTTTATAGTAATAGGATAGATATAGTCGACCTTTTAGAAGATAACGCCCCTACGGAACTCTACGGACTTTTACCTTTAGACTTTAAAAAGTTTATAAAGCTTAAAAAAGGACTTACTAACAAAGAACTCCGCAAGTTCCTCCCTAAGAGGTACTATAACTTTATTAATATATACTTACAAAAGGGTGTAAATATACTCCCCCTATATTAACCTAATAACTATACTATTAATATTAAATAAGGAAAAACGCTACCTTATAAAAGACCCTACTTAATATTAAAAAACGAACTTCTAGTTATAAGAAAGCATATCGACAAGTACCTTAATAAAGGGTTTATTTATCCTAGCATATTACTAACAGCCGCCCCTATCCTTCTTACTAAGAAGCTAAAAGGAGGTATTTAATTCTATATTAACTATAGAGGACATAACGCTATTATAATTAAAAACTAATACCTAGTACCGCTTATATAGGAGACCCTTAAGCGGCTTAGCTAAGCTAAAATCTATACTAAGCTTAATATTATCGCCGCCTTTAACTATTTCTAAATATGGGAAGGTAATAAATAGAAAACCGCATTTGTATTACGCTTCGGCCAATTTAAATATACTATTATACCCTTTAGCGTATATAACGGCCTAGGCACCTTTTAAAGCTATATTAATAACGCCTTATAGAACTACCTTAATAACTTCTGCTCTACGTACCTAAACAATATACTTATTTATAGTGACGACCCTTTTAAGCATACTAAGTACGTTTAAAAGGTCTTATAGCGCCTTAGGGATATAGGACTCTATATTAATTTAAAGAAGTATAAATTCTTAGTTACAGAAGTAAAATACCTTAAACTAATTATTACTATTAAGGGTGTCCGTATAGACCCTAAGAAGGTATATATAGTTACTAAATAGTAAGCCCCTAACTATATTAAGGACGTATAAGCCTTCCTTAGTTTTACTAACTTCTATCGGAAATTTATATACAACTTCTTAGGTGTAGTAGCACTATTTATAGTAATAATGTAAATAAAGGGCCTTTCTGCAAAAGAAAGAAAAACGTATTTACGCTTTACCTAAACGCTTAAATATAAGAAGGCGTTCTAAGACCTTAAAAATACTTTTACTAAAGCACCTATCCTAGCTTACTTTACACTAAGACAATAACTTTACCTTAAAACCGACTCCTTAGACTACGTTAACGCAGGTATTCTCTCTTAGATAGGTAATAACGGTCTCCTCTACCTAGTTACATTCTACTTGTCTAAGCTTATACTATAAGAGTATAACTATAAGATCTATAATAAGGAACTTCTCGCAATTATATAAGCATTTAAGGAATTCTAATTAGAACTCTTTTTAATAAAACCTAATTAGCTAACCGAAATCCTTACAGATTATTATAACCTTAAGTACTTTATAACTATAAAGTAGCTAAACTAATACTAAGTACGCTAGAACGAGTTCCTCTCCGGTTTTAACTTTAAAATTATATATAGACTAGAAGTATAAGGTACTAAGCCTAATAGTCTAATACGCCGCTTATAAGATCTTCCTTAGTTAAAAAAAAGACCCTTATAATTAGTTCTAATAATAGACAATTCTAAAAGCACGAAATTTGGCCCTAGGTATACTACTTACAATAAAGCTAACTAAACCTTAGCTTTATACTATGGAACTAAAGTTACCTCCTAAAATTAACAAGCTTATTACTACGGTATATAACACCTCTATTAACCTATTACTGCATTAACTTATTACCGTAAAGACCGCTAGCGCCTATATAGCGCCTACTAACCTTTAAAGCTTAGGCTAAATTAATATAGCAGCCTTAAAAGTAAAAAATAAATAGGCTCTATTATAGAGGCCGCCTATTTATCCCTAACTTAAAAAATTTATAACGGTAACTAATCTAAATGGCCTATAACCTTTAATTAAACAGCTACCTAGTATTATGGCTTGTATAAATGCCTCTGAACCGAAGCTTATAAAATGCTATATTACAAAGATACTAAGCTAAAGAGAAGGAAAAGGGGTTGTTAGGACCGATGTAAACAAATATATAGGGTAAGCCGCTAAGGCGCTAGCTTTGGGCGGGCTAATTATAGGTTGGCAGAATATGGCAGAATTTAGCAGGTAACGTGCGATAGCGCCATTACATTACCCCCCTCTTTAAAAGAAAAGCCTACCTTTAGGCTTAGTTAGAAATAGGGTAGTACTAGGCTTATAAATGTAGGATTATAAAATATAAGATAAGGAGATAAAGGGGATATAAGTATGTCTAGACTAAGTATAAAGGGCGATTATGGGCTAAGTGGAAGCACTAAGCTAGAAAGAGTAGCTGCTAAAAGTCTTAGCACGGATCTAACTAATTAGATAACTTTAACTGGCGGTTAAAGTTCCTTAATATCTGAAATTTTACGGTACTAGTAGAAAACGGCAGAATATAGCAGAATTTAGTAGATAGCTGTATTAGGACCTTAGGGCGTTTTTATCCCTATATTCTTCCGGTAACTTATTATCTTTATTATACTAGTATTCTATCTATTTATCTAGGTACTTTAAGGGTCTAGACGTATTAGGGTATTAGTTATAAAATTCTTTAAGCTTTTAGGGGTAGCCTATAAAGTTCTATATAGGGTACCAGGTTGGGTTAGGATTATAGCCCTTCTATTAGATATAGTATTTTAGCGTTCCCCGTACTATCTTACAGGCCAGTATTTCGTTAACCTCTTATTTATTATTATTGTTTACTTAAACTAGTAGGGAAGGCTTATTCTTTTGTCTAGGCAATAGGTTATTCATAGCTTTTTATAACTTATCTGGTAAGAAGATAGGGTAAACCCTAATTAAATCTGGGAGCTTTATCTTGTATAAGTTGCCTATCTTCTTAAGAACCTTATACGGTCCTGCTATTTAATAGTCTAGTTTATAGCTAGGTCATTCAGTCTTCTAATTCCTTATTATAACCTATACTATATTGCTAGGGGCAAAATCGGGCTCTTAATGGTGTTTTTTCGCCTGCTGTTCTATTAACCTCTAAGCTTTTTTTAGGTTTTTGCGGGCTACCATCCAGGCTTCCTCTAATCGTTTGGCGTACTGTTGGGCCTTAGTATAGGATAGCTTCTTTTATATAGTCTAGGGTTCTTCTAGCCTTTTCTAGTTAAAGCTTATATAGGGTAAGTATTCTATTTCTAGCTAAATTGGGGTAAACCTTGTGGAGTTATAGGGTAGGGTTGCTTGCGCGTAGTCTATTAAGGGTAGTAGTTTAGACCAGTTATCCTAGAAATAGTTAATAAAGGGCCCAAGCCTCTGGTCTAGGTATTAATTTATAATCTCTATCTAACTGTCTGTTTGGGGGTAATAAGCTATAAAAAGCTTTAGCTTAATACCTAGGATTTAGGTAAACTTATTCCAGAAGGCCAATATAAACTATAGCCTATAATTAGATATAATAGTATCTAATAGTCCGTAGATTTGGTAGACGTAATAGATATATAGCTAGGCTGCCTCTTTAGTATTAATGTTTTTATAATAGGGAATTAAGAACGGGCGTTTACTAAAGCGGTTAACTATAACTATAACCATATTATATCCGTTACGGTCCCTAAGTAGTTTATAAAAGTCTATAAAAATATACTACTAAGGGCGCTTTAGTATTAGGAGTAGCTTAAGTAGTCCTAGGGTCTTATCCCATGGGATTATAGCTCTCTAGCAGTCTTCGCAGTTCTATATATATTAATTAATATTTATAACTATTCTTAGCTAGTAGTAGCGGCAGTTAATAATTTTACGGGTCTTGTTCTTACTAGGGTATACTATAGAGACTTAGCAATAAGCTTTGCGGATTAGTTTAGTCCGTAGATTATTAACGTTAGGGACTATAAGCCGCTCTTAGTATAGGAGTAATCCTTCCTCTATCTTAAAATCGGGGTTTTCTTTCGCAGCTTATTTGCGGAGGGCCCTTAGGGTATTAGCCATACGGTTTATAGTTAGGAGGCGGTTAATTAGCTCTATTAGCTTATCTAAGGACTTCTCTATTAGTGCTAGCTTGTTTTGCTAGGAGTCTAGCTCCTTAAGGATCTACGGGTTAAGCTATTTTAGATAGAGGAGGGCGCGCGTCTAATATTAGGTCTTTAGCTTATTCTAGGGTCCTATATTTTATTCTCTTTAGGTTAGGGTATTAGCCTTAAAGTTTTACTTACTACAACAATATATAATTATAAAGAAGAATTAGAAGAGTATTTTAGCCTACTAGGCTTATTATTTAGTAAGCTGCTTTATAGTTATAAAGTACTTTAGGGCTTTATAATCTATATATATCTTAATCTAGGAGTTTATACCTTTAAGCTCTACGCGCTATTAGAAGAGTAATTAAATAATAGCTAGCATTTCTTTATTATGTACTTTATAGTTATACTTAACTAGGTCTATTATCTTTAAGAAGAAAGCTATAGGGTACTATTTACCGTCTAAATATAACTATAATAGAATTCCCGCTACGACCCTATTAGAGGTATCAGGAAAAAATTTTTTGGGGTCGTTGTTGCGGTTTGCGGCAAATTGCCGCAAACTGTACGATCGCGGCAGACGTATATGGTCGATAGCAATTTGCGCAAAACGCACGTTTTGCAACAAGTTTGCAGCACCCTNATAGCAAATTGCGNATTTTGCAANAAGTTTGCAGCATCTNATAGCAAATTGCGGCAAAACGCTACCTTATAAATAAATAGTGCGCAAACTGTACGAATTGTAAAAACTGTACGAATTGTAAAAACTGTACGAATTATAAAAACTGTACAAATTGTAAAAACTGTACAAATTGTAACTATATGTAACTATATAAATTATAATTATATTATATAATAACCAAATTATTACATATTCCCATAGATTTCTATAATATACTTTTAAATATATTTATATTATAACTATATAAAATGTAGAGCTATCTACTTTGGGCGCCAAGGGGGAAGCCTCTCGCAGAGGCTCTAAATCATCTACCTACCTACCTGGCCTGCCTGCCTGCCTACCTACCTACCTACCTGCCTGCTTGCCTACCTACCTGTCTGTCCGTCCGTCTATACCTACCCGTCTATGCCTACCTGTCTGTGCCTACCTGTCTATGTCACCTTGATTCGATCAATCGATCGAATCGTTTATCGTGTTTCGCTGGCTGGTCGTTTGAACGGTTGTCGTGTGGCTCTGGCGACGGTCGTGTGGCGATGACGACGGTCGTCTAGCTCTGGCGACGGTTCATCTGGCTCCGGCGACGGTCGTCCAGCTCTGGCGACGGTCATCTGGCTCCGGCCGCGGTCGTCCAGCTCTGGCGACGGTCATCTGCTCCGGCGACGGTCGTCTAGCTCTGACGACGGTCGTCTGGCTCTGACGGTCGTCTAGCTCTGGCGACCGGTCCATCTGGCTCCGGCGACGGTCGTCTAGCTCTTGATGACGGTCGTCTACTTCTGGCGACGGTCATCCTGGCTCCGGCGACGGTCGTCCAGCTCTGACGATGGTCGTCTAGCTCTGACGACGGTTGTCCAGCTCTGACGACGGTCGCCTGGCTCTGACGACGGTCGTCCAGCTCTGGTGACGGTCGTCCAGCTCTGGCGACGGTCATCTGGCTCCCGGCGACGGTCGTCTAGCTCTGACGACGGTCGTCTAGCTCCGGCGACGGTCGTCTGCTGGCCTGTCCGTCTGGTGTCTTCCTAGGTAGGGAGGATGTAAAGGAAGGGTAAAAAAATGAGGTGGGCCTACCTAGGTGTATATAGGGGTATACTTGGCAGAGGCACGTGTAGAGGCTATCGGGAATATAGCGGGACCCGATAGTAGTGTGTCTTGCGCACACACAAAGGCTTGTAGAGCTTCGTGTAGAGCCTCCGTACGCAGAGCTTCGCGCAGAGCCTCGTGCAGAGCCTCTATATGTAGAGCTTCGTGTAGAGCTTCGTAGAGCTTTTGTGTAGAGCTTCGTGTAGAGCCTTTATATAGAGCTTTGTGCAGAGCTTCGTGGTAGAGCTTCGTGCAGAGCTTCGTGTAGAGCTTCGTGGCAAGAGCTTCGTACAGAGCTTCGTGTAGAGCCTCGTGTAGAGCCTCGTACAGAGCTTCGTGTAGAGCCTCGTGTAGAGCCTCGTGCAAAGCTTCGTGTAAAGCTTCGTGCAGAGCTTCGTGTAGAGCTTCGTGTAGAGCTTCGTGTAGAGCTTTGTGTAGAGCTTCGTGTAGAGCTTCGTGCAGAGCTTCGTGCAGAGCTTCATGTAGAGCTTCGTGCAGAGCTTCGTGTAGAGCCTCATGCAGAGCCTTAGTACGCAGAGCTTCGTGTAGAGCATCGTGGCAAAGCTTCGTGTAGAGCTTCGTGCAGAGCTTCGTGCAGAGCTTCGTGCAGAGCTTTATGTAAAGCCTCGTGCGGAGCTTTATATAGAGCCTCGTGCAGAGCCTCTGGTTATCAGGAAGAAAAAAATTGGGCACGTTGTTGCAAGCGAAAATTGGGGTCTGCGTAATTTTGGCAATTTGCTACAAACACATAGATAGGCCAGGCGCGTGCATAGGTAGCCTATGTGTTTGTAGCACATTGCTGCAAATTGCCCGCAAATTGCCAAAATTGCGACTTACGCAGGTTTTGCAGACCCTGATTTTCGCTTGCAACAACGGGGCCAAAAAAAAATTTCCTGATGGGCGTCTGTTTCTAGCATTAATTTAAGGTCCAGGTTATAGTAATAAAAAATTAGGGAAGAGATAAGCCAATCCTTTATCTCTTTAAAGGCTTTTATATAGCTATTATTAAAGATAAAAGGCGTGTTCTTCCTAGTTAGTTATATAAGAGGTTTTACTATAATTCTATAATTATAGATAAACTATTAGTAGAAGTTATAAAAGCTAAGGAAGGATTGGATTTCTTTTACTATATAAGGAGGCTTCTAGTTATAGATTACCTTTACCTTCTTAGGGTTAACCTTAATTCCTTTTGTAGTTATAATAAACCTAAGGTATTTTATACGTTTTACCCTAAACTTGCATTTCTTAATATTAACTTATAAGCCCGCGTTCTATAGTCTCTCTAGGACCTTCTTAATATAAACTTAATATTTAAGTTCGTTATCTAAGTATATAAGGATATTGTCTAGGTATACCGTGCAGAATTTATTAAGGTAATTAAAAAGAACGTTATTTATATACCTTTGGTACGTAGCCGGTCCGTTTATTAGTCTAAAAGGAAGAACTTTATATTTATAGGAACTATAATAGGTATAAAACGTTGTTAAATCTTTGGATATAGGGTTTATCCTAATTTGGTGGAAAGCTTAGCAGATATTAAGTTTGGTAAAGATCTTTACTTAGCTTAGATATATAAGGGTCTTATTAATTAAAGGAATAGGATACCGGTCCTTTTAAGTAATAGTGTTTAGCTTTTAATAGTCGATATAAAAACAAAGGCCTCTATTAGGCTTTTTTATAAATAGGATAGGGGAAGTAAAAGGGGCTTAAATTAGCTTAATAAACCCTTTATCTAGGTTATTAATTAAGTACTACTTTATTGCTTTTAGCTTATCTATTAATTAATAGTAGAGGGGGCTATAGCCTAGCGAGTTATTGGCTTCTAATTAAATCTTATAATTATACGTCTGGTAAGGGGGTAACTTATTTAAGACCGCCTTTAAGAATACATCCTTGTAGTCTGTATAAATAGTAGGAAGAAAGTATTTAACTAGTTCCTTATTAGTTTCCTTAGTTGGCCTTTCCTCTCTATTATTAATAATTTGGTTAATTTTATATAGGCTTGTTATAAAGACCTTATTGTCCTTTTAGTATATATTAAAGTAAAACGCTATAGCGCTAATTGCGGTGATATTTATGGTAGGGGGGTTACCTAATAATAGGGGTATATATAACTTTAGGGACTTCTAGGGTACTAGCGTTATTATTACTCCTTTTAGCTCCTGTTATATCTTTTAGAGGTTATCCCTTATATCCTATTAATACGTTCTTTTTTATACTGGTTAAATATATATAATTTAGATGTTATCTATATTACTATCTGTCCCGCTTCTGTATATAGAGTCCTCTTTAAATATAGTGCTTTAGGAGAGTATCTTTATTAGTATAGAGTTCTTTCTAGCTTTATAGTGGGCGTCTTCTTAGGTAAAGGCTAGGTTATAGGCCCAGATATTCTACTAGTAGGTAGGGTTAGCCCTTATGGCTAGTGTCTTATAGTTAGTTTAGATCTCCCTAATAAAGGAGGGCAACCTTAGTCTATCCTCCGGCTAAATAAACCGTTTTTATCGCATATTTAGCTAAATATTAAAATAGGATATCTATTTTTGTTTAAGGATTATATTATAGGACCCTAGGTCTAGGATATAAAAGGGGATACTATATTAGTGTCGTCCGTTAAGAGTAATATATAACTTTAAGACGTAGGTAACTGGCCAACCGGCTTAGCTATTATAGCCTTTTACCTAGACAGGCTTCTTTAGTTAGATAGCTTCTATATTTAGAAACTTAGTAACATTATTTATATAGGCAGTATTTATAAAGGTAAAGCTATTTACTCTAGTGTTAATAAGGGTAGTTGTATTAACTCTATATCTATTTTAAGATACTATATATAGAACTATAAAATACTTTCTACCTATTAACTAACTAAGATTAATCTCTTTAAGATTGATAGGGTACCCTAAGGGGGAGTCTTTCCCTAGGGTTCTTTTTTTCTTAACTTATCGGACGTTTCTCCTTTCTCTATCTCCTTAATATCGCCTATATTCTTTAGCTCCGGGCAGGATAAGGTAAAGTAGCCCTACTTATTGTAGTTAAAGCACGTAGCCGAGGCAGGGTTAATTGGAGTATTACAGCGAATACTAGTTAATGGTGTAGTACGTAACTAGTTAGGCGAGGCTCGCTAGTATATAGTTATAACCGCCTTTAGTGTAAGAGTAATTATAACTTATCTTCCTACTCTAGCTCCTATAGGCGGGGCTAGTAAGTTCTAATTATTATAGAATTGCTTCTACCGATTAGGGCGGGCGTTAATCCGCTTTAGTTCTAAGTCTAATAATAGGTAATAAGCTGCGAGTTTTTTGTAGGTTAGTAGATTATTTAAGGTTATAGCAATCTTTTCTTATAGCTAGATTATTAGCTTATTATATAGGTCTAATTAGTAGTTCTTAAGGGGAACCTGGCCTTCTCCTATAAGGTATAGGAATTAAGTCTAGAATTTAGCAAAGGGTTAGTTTAGTTTTATTATTAGGCGATTATAGTTATAACGGGCATCCTATACTTTATTTGGGTTAATATAGATAGCTGCTAGGTGCCGTATTATCTTATTAACAGATATAAATTAGATAGGGGAGTCGTCCTTAAACTTGGCTTAAAGGTACTATTGGGTGTCCCTAGTGGTTTAACTAAAGACATAGAGCATTTTGGCTTCTTTAGAAAGGAAATAGTTATAGTTAACATAGAGCTTTCCTTATACTTAAATCCTCTAATTCTTAAAGGTAGGGTCTATCCTATTAGACAGTAGTAGGGGGTTAAGGAGCTTAATAGACTTTAATTGCTTTGTTATTATATCCATACTCCCTAGTATATCGTATTTAGTAGAGTAAATAGGTCGGCTAGGGCTTTAAAAAGGGGAAGCTAGGCTATTTTATAGAGCCGTAAGGCTTTCTAGGATCTCTTATAGGGTCTCTTATATATTTCTTACTTTAAGATAATTAGCTTCCTGGCTGGCTATAAGGGCGCGGATCTACTCGCGTACGTCTATAATATTATTATTGTCTTTAATTTCTAATCCTAATTAGATCTTAGGTTCCTCCTAGGTAGAGGCAGCTCTCTTAAATAAGCTTACTTTAGGTACTATTGTTAGCTTCTTAAAGTTTATTAGTATTATATGCTTTAGTTTCGATTCTAGGGGTATAGATCTAGTCCTATCTAGCTTATAAGGTAGGATATTATCTAGGCCTTCCTAGGTAATATAGAGTTGTTTTAGTGTCTAAGTATAATGCGTTAGTGCGTTATTACAGACGAAGTTTCTTTAGGGTGGGATATTATTAAGGCCTTCCCAAGTAAGATAGGGAGAGCTTAGTATAATATTATAGCTTGTGCAAATGCCTCTAAACTAAAGCTTGTAGAATGCTGTATTACAAAGATACTAAGCTAAAGAGAAGGAAAAGGGGTTGCTAGGACTGATATAAACAAATATATAGGGTGAGCCGCTAAGGCGCTAGCTTTGGGCGGGCCAATCGCAGGTCGGCAGAATATGGCAGAATTTGGTAGGTAACGTACGATAGCGCTGTTATACCTAGGTAGAGAAGGAACCTATAAGCTTTTTAGCCGATATTACTTCTAGCTAAAAATAATAAACTTAGTTAAACGCTTTATAGGCGCCTACTATAGTTATAAGTGTACTAAGGCCTTTAATATAAAGTACTAAGGACTACTATATCCTCTACTAGTACCAATATAACAATAGGTAGATATTGCTATAGATTATATTATTAACTTAATACCCTATAAACGACACGGCCGTACCTATAAGAATATTTTTATAATAATATACTAACTTATAAAGGAGCGCTACTACGTCCTAACTAAAGGCGTAGCCGTTAGCGACGTTACTAACGCCTTTTTTTGTAAAGTTTACTGACTATATAGGTTATATAACTTAATTACGTCTAACTAAGGTATATAATTTAACTCTAATATATAAAGACGAATCTGCTAACGCCTTAGCATCTTTATTAAAATGTCTATATCCTTCTACTAAAAAACTACTAGGCAACTAGAAAACGCTAATACTAGTATAAAAGCGTACCTACGATAGGTAGTTATCTATAGTTAAGATAACTAGGTAGATTACCTCCTACTAGGTAAATTTACAGCGAATAACTACGTCTTAACTACTATAGGACTTACCCTATTCTTTATAAATAAGGGTTATTACCCCTAATTTAGTATAGAGCTACTGGAACCTATTAATAAGAAACTGCTATATTGTTAGCGACTCAGTCAATCGAGGCACGAGCACGGCAAGAGGGACGCGCAAGCCTGTACGATTGGTAGTCTATAAATGAAGATCTAAAGCTAGAGAAAGGAAAGGAGATGGAGGGTAGCGCCGCTTGACGTTATATACGATTCTCTGGTTACGTGACGGCAACTGTCTAGAACTATATACAACTGTCTATAACTATCTGCAACTATCTATAACTGTCTATAACTATCCGCTATAATCTACCGGTTTCCACCAGTGCTATAACATTACCCCCCCCCCCTCCGAAAAAGCCTACCCTTAGGCTTTGTACGTCCGTATTATATCTATAGGGTATTCTTATCTTTATGCTCAATGGGCAGCTTATCGTCTTCGCTATTCTAGCACTCTATTTACTCGTTAAGGTACTTTAGGGGTTTAGGTTTATTGGGGTAACGATTATAGAATTCCTAAAGCTTATAGGGGCTACCTATAAAGTTCTATATAGGGTACTAAGTGGGGTCTAGGTTATACCCTTTCCAACTAACACGATATTTTAACGTTCCCCTTATAAGCTTACAGGCCAGTATTTCTTTAATTTCATATTCGTTGTCACCATTAACTTAGATCGGCAGGGGAGGTTTATTCTTTTATCTAGGTAATAAGTCGTTTATAGCTTTCCGTAGTTTATCCGGAGAGAAAATAGGGTAAACTTTAATTAAATCTGGGAGCTTTACTTTATACGCGTTACCTATCTTCTTAAGAACCTTATACGGTCCTGCCATCTAATAGTTTAGCTTACGGCTAGGTCGTTCCGTCTTTTAGTTCTTTGTTATAACCTAGACCATATCTCCTACAGCAAAGTCAGGCTCTCGCCTATGCTTATTCGCCTACTATTGCATTAATTTCTAAGCCTTTTTTAGATTTATACGAGCTACTATCTAGGCTTCTTCTAAGCGCTTAGCGTACTGCTAGGCTTCCTTATAAGATAGTTTTTCGCGTACAGTCCGGGGTCCTTTTGGTTTTTCCCAGTTAAAGCTTATATGGGGTAAGTAGCCTATTTCTAGCTAGATAGGGGCAAATCCTATAGAATCGTAAGGTAGGGTCACTTAGGCGTAGTCTATTAGGGGTGGTAGTTTAGCCTAGTTATCTTAGAAGTAGTTAATAAAAGGCCGAAGTCTCTAGTCTAAGTATTGATTTATAATTTCCGTCTAACTATCTATCTAGGGGTGGTATGCTATAAAAAGCTTTAGCTTAATGCCTAAGATCTAGGTAAACTCATTCTAGAAAGCCGAAATAAATTGCGGCCTATAATTGGATATAATAGTATCTAGTAGTCCGTAAATTCGGTAGACGTAGTAGATATATAGTTGGGCCGCTTCTTTAGCATCAATATTCTTATAATAGGGGATTAAGAACGGGCGCTTGCTAAAGCGGTTAACTAGGATTATAACCATATTGTATCCGTTACGGTCTATAGGTAGTTTATAGAAGTCTATAAAGATATACTGCTAGGGGCGTTCTGGTATTAAGAGTGGTTTTAATAGTTCTGGGGTCTTATCTCGTGGAATTATAGATTTACGGCAGTCGTTATAGTTCCGTATATAGCGGTTAATATCCGCAACTATTCCGGGCTAGTAGTAGCGGTTGCTAATAATCTTATAGGTCTTATTTTTTCTAGGGTAGGTTATAGAGACCTAGGTATAAGCTTCGGCAATAAGCCGGGTTTGTAAGTTCTGTTCCTTAGCTACTACTAGCCGTTTCTAGTACTTAAGTAGTCCGTTTTTAAGGGACTATAGGCTGGCAACGTTCTTTACCTTTTTACGGTACTCCTGTAGAGAGGGGGTCGTTTGGTTAGCCTATAGTAGTTTATTAATAAGGTTAAGTTTAGAGGAGTTAATAGGATATATCTTAGCGCCTAAGGAGTCCGTACTTAGTTCTGCCCGTATCTAGGGGTTAAGGTGTTTTGGTTATAGTAGCGTTTAAGTCTATAATAAGATCTTTACAGCCGTCTAGTTATTTAGGTCTTGCTCGCGCCTTATAAGAGCGTCCGCATAGTTTATAGCGCCTAGTCTATATATAATTAAGAAGTTAAACTAAAATAGGGTATCTACCTAGCGTGCCTACCGGGCTATAAGGGCCTTGGTTGTTATAAAGTATTCTAGGGCCTTATAATCTAAAACTACCTTAATCGGCTTAGGGGTCCCCTCTAGCTATACACGCCAGTGCTAAAAGCTAGAGATAATAGCTAGCATTTCTTTATTATGGATATAGTAGTTTAGCTCAGCATCTATTATAGTCTTTAAATAGTATATAATAGGGTACTACTCTCCGTCCGGTTACTTCTGGGAAAAAATACTAGCTATCGCGCTGTTTAAGGTATTAGTTTCTAGCATTAAGGGCTATTCTAGGTTAAAATAGGCGAGTAGGGGAGCCGATACTAGCCGTTTCTTAAGCTTATTAAAGGCCTGCCTATATATAGCGTTAAAGTAAAATGGCTGGTTTTTTCTAGTAAGACGGTTAAGAGGCTGGGTAATCCTACTGTAGTTCTTAATAAAGCGTCGGTAGAAGTTATAAAAACCTAAAAATAATTGTACCCCCTTTATAGTCCGTGGGGGTGCCTACTAGTTAATTACGGCCGTCTTCTTTGGGTTAGTTTTAATTCCGTCTATACTGATAATAAAACCTAGGTATTTTATATGCTTAACACTAAACTCTAACTTCTTAATGTTAACCTGGAGGCTAGCCTTGCGGAGCTATTATAGGACTTTATAGACGTGCTCCTTGTATTTTAGCTTATTCTTAGAGTAGATTATAATATTATTTAAATAGGCCGTATAGAAGTTGTTAAGGTAGTTAAAGAGTATATTGTTTATATACCGCTGGTACGTAGCTAGCCCGTTAGTTAGTCTAAAAGGGAGTATTTTATATTTATATGTTCTGTAACGGGTCTAAAATATAGTAAGATCTTTAGACCTGGGGTCTATTCTAATTTGGTGGAAGGCCTAGCGGATATTAAGTTTTATAAAGACTTTAGCTCTACTTATTTAGGCTAGAGTCTTATTAAGTAGGGGCAGCGGATAGCGGTCCTTATAGGTTATGTTATTTAGTTTATAGTAGTTAATATAAAAGTAGAGTCCTCTATTTGGCTTTTTAATAAAGAGAATAGGCGAGGCGAAAGGGGCTTAGCTAGGCTTAATAAAGCCCTTATTTAGGTTATTAATAAGATACTACTTTATGGCCTATAATTTAGTAATAGACTGCTTATAGAGGGGGCTAAAGCTAAGGGTATTTTTCTTGCCCTGCTTAATCTTAATCTTATAGTTATACGGTTAGTAAGGTAGAAGTATATTAGACGCTGCTTTGGAGAATATGTCCTTAAATTTCTGGTGTTAAAAGGGCAGCTTTTATTCTACTAGTTCCTTATCTATAAGCTTGCTTTCTTATCCGCTAAGCTTACTTACCTTTTCCTTAATTATTTAATTAATTTCGTATAAGCTCGTTATAAAGGCGACGGTATTAGGCTAAACTAAGTTCTGGTAGAATTCTATAGCACTAATATAGCAGATATTAACTGGTGGGAGGTCCGCTAGTTTCCTTACAGCCGTTTTCTGGACCGTATTTTACGGTTTAGAGTTTGTAATCTTTCTTAGCTCCTATTCTATTTTCTATAGATTATCCCTCTAATCTATTAGTTTAGTGTAACGTCCGATATTCCTTGCTATTCTTTATGGCTGTATAGGGCCTAAGCTCTCTATAGGGGGCTTTTTTAGGTTACTACTAACTTCCTAGGTCTTTAATGCGGGTGGCGTAATATAGGTAGTTTAGGGGCGACGTAGTATATAGATCTGTTGCAAATTAAACTATATATCTTTCTTAAAGGCCTAGTCCCTACGTATAGCATTAGCCTAGTAAATAGTATTAATCTAGGGCCGTATAAGGTTTTCTATTATAATACTAATTTCTTTTATAAAGGAAGGGGTTAGGGGTAGAGTTTCTAGCTAGATAGCCGTTTACTCTATACGTTAAGCTATAAGCCTAAATAGGCTAGCTATTTTTACCCTAAGATTATATTGTGGCTACCTATATCCGTAATAAGGAAGGGGATGTTATATTACCTTCGTCTGTTAATACGGAGGTAAATCTGTAAGATAGTTGTGATAGGTGGCCCTATCTGCCCGTTATACCCGCGGATAGGAATTAGTTTAGGCAGTTCTTTAATAGGTGCATTTAGAAAGTTAGCTAGCTTTACGGCATACTAGGTGTCTATTAAGGTAAAGGTATTTGCTTTAGAGTTAGCTAAAGCAGAGGTTAAAACTTGGTATTTATTGCAAAATAAAGTATAAGGGATAGTGTAGCTTCTTCTACCAACTAGCCGACCTAGATTAATATCTAATATATTAACCCCTTTTGACCCTAGAGAGGAGTCTTCCTCTAAGGTTCCTCTTTTTCTAACTTTATACTATCCTTCTAGATTAATAGAACCTTGTCCGCTTTTATATTTATTAAATAATCCTTTATACGGTAGCCTTTTTAACCATAAAAGAAGCAAGCTCCTTAATCACTAAGGGCCTATATATAGGGGTTGCTATACATAGGCCGAGCATTTACTAGACCTATGGTAGGGCTAACCGTATGGCTAGCTGCTGAATTGGCGGCGGGCTGTATAGGTGATGCTGCGGGGGTTACTAATCGTGCTAGGGTATTGCGGGCCGTTCTTATATTGCTTATAGTCTGATTTAAAGGGGTTCTGGCTTTATACCGTTCGGCGTATACCTTAATTTAGCGGAGGCCTTAGTTAATAGCTAAGCACTAGTCTATAAGTTCCTTTAGCGTCTGTACAGTAGTAAAAACTAGCAGTATAGCTCGCTGCAAGTCTAGGGTAAGCTTGTTAAATAGGTTTAGTATTAAATCTTCTTAAGGAATTTAAGCCTGGCCGGCTAGGTATAGAAAGCGGGTCTAAAAGGCTAAGAAGGTCTCCATCGTTTTTATATTTAGGCTTTTATAATTAAGTTAGGCATTCTATACTTTAAAGGGGTCCTTATAGATAGAAGACAGGTACATAATTATCTCTTCTCTAGAGAGGAAGGGATCTGCTAAGTCCTATGTGTATTAAGGACGTAGGTGCGTCTATGTGTCCCTACTAGTACGGCCGAAGACATAGGCCATTTTAGCCTAAGTAGTAGGGAAGTAGTCCGTATTAACTTTGAGCTTATTCTGTAATTAAAGCTTCTAATTGTTAAATATAGGGTTAGTTCCGTTTGTAAGTAACGGGGGGTCCGCAACCTTCGCGGATCGTGACGATGCTAATACTGTATATTGGGCTAGGGCCTTAAGGACCGTAGTAAGTCTCTGGGTGTCCGATGACTCTTTGCTAGGTGTAAGGGGTTCTCTAGCTTTAAGCAGCTCTCGAAGTTATTTAATTTTAGCATTAGCTACTATAAGCTCCACCTAGGAGTTTAAGTTAGTTGCTGTTTTACTATTGGAGGTATTTAAGGGTCCTGCGGCTGCTTTGCCGGCCGCTGTAGTTCTTGGTATAGTAATACGGTTATTAGGGTAACTTCCGGTAGGATTCTTGCAGGGGTTTTGGTCTGTGCGTGTTCTATAGATTTTATTATTCTTTTCTGTTCTTCTGGTTTTGTTTTATTCTTTGAGTTCTAGTAATAGCCTTTAGGTCTGCTTTTATATTTTGTTCTTATTCGTGGTCCGTAGATATTTTTGAAGTTCCTTCTTAGGAAGAAGAGTAGATGAGCTTTAGATAATATTAGCGACTTAGTTAATTGAGGCACGAGTACGGCAAGAGGGACGCGTAAGCCTGTACGATTGGTAGTCTATAAACGAAGATCTAAAGCTAGAGAAAGGAAAGGAGACGGAGGGTGGCGCCGCTTAACGTTATATATGATCCTCTGGTCACGTAACGGCAACTGTCTGGAACTGTATGCAACTGTCTATAACTGTCTGCAACTGTCTATAACTATCTATAACTGTCCGCTATAATCTACCGGTTTCTACTAGTGCCGTAACATATATAAAAAATACCTTAAGATATTACTTGCTGACTAGTATACAGACTATATAAAAAATCTACTCAACTACTATAAGGGAGAAATGGCCTAGGCTTAAGCAAAGTAAGCCTACTTTACTAACTATTATAGAACGCCACTACTAGAGATACGTGTTAGCGACTAGATATAGCTAAATATATATAATATCTTTACGCAGAGGCTTATAAAGTCACTTAATTATAAAAACCTCGGTCCCTATTTAATTAAACGAGTTATTAATAGGGGAGCTATATATAAGCTAGAACTTCTACCTACCCTAACCACCCACGGGATATAGCCCGTATTTTACCTATAGCTACAATACCTCTATTAGCCTAACCCCTTACTAGGGTAAATATAGCCTAAACCCCTACTAGTATTAATCTAAGATAAGAACAAAGACGAGAACTATAAGGAGTGGACTATTAAATAAATTATTAACTCTAAATACTTTGGCAAAGGTAAAGGACGACGGCTTTATTATAGAGCTATATATATAGGATTTGATATAAATTAACTAAAATGGCAACTATAGAAAGACTTTAAAAATGCAAAGGATCTAATTAGCGACTTTTACTACGCGAACCTATAGAAGCTAGGCCTAAGTAGAGATTTTATACCTAATCCTCTATAGAAGCCCTTATAGAGTTAAACCGTTATATATTACTATATAAGGGTAAATTACTATTAGATTGCGTTAGATTGCGGTAAAGTGCAATTATATAACTGGAATATCGTTAAGATGTCTAGGAACTTTAACTAGCGGTTAAAGTTATCTAATTAGTTAGATTCTTAGATGCTAAGCCTTATTATATAACGTTGTTTTAAGCCTTTAATAATACCCCCCCTTTCTTCTTTTCTATACCTTAAGTGTTCCTTTTATATATATATAGTAACCACAACGTCGCCAGAGCTCCACCTCTATAGGAGGGGGGTAGCGTTATAGAACTTTACCGTAGGGGCCTCTATAAGAGAGCCCCATGCTCTTATATATACCTCGCGTATAGCTTATATCAACTACGCGTAGGTATAACACCTCCTTACGCCCTTAACCCTTACAATTGATTACGTAACGTCTTATAGACTCCTCAAATACATATACTCTATAGCCACTACCCCTGTCCCGTAATATAGCAAGATTAAAGATCGATTACTAAACTAGATTGCACTTAATCAGCTTAATAAAAAGCAAATTACTATATAGCTATAGCTGTAAACCTTCCTAAAGAAATAGACTTAAAATCCGTATATTATATAATATAATAATATAGAGCTATTCTAGAATATAATATAGCTTAACTGCTACGACTTTTGCTAATTTATAAACTTTATAAAAACTTATACTTAATAAATAGATCTAAAGCCCTTTAAAAATAAGGATAGTAGTATCTATAAAAAGGAAAAGATCGGTTTATCTAGGCTAGAATTAAGCTAGCAATTTATAATAAAATAAAGCGCGTAGGAGCCCTATCGCGGATTACTATATATACTGATTTTAAACGAGTAGTTTTAAACGCTAAAGATATAGTAAGGAACTAGACCTCTTCTGGTAAAAAGCTAAAGGGTTACTAAAAGTATAGGCACTCTAGTAGTAATATAGAGTAGGCCCAACCTTTAAAGAAGCTGTTCTTAAAGAGAACTTTAAAAGGGTTAAAGTTAGGAACCTTAAATAACGGGAAAGACTTTTAGGGCCAACTTAATACCCATCTAGTACCTTTACGGGAATACTCTAAGAAGTTAAGAGAAAACTCCAGAGGTAGATTCTATTAAAAAATAAGTAGGGCGACAACCGTACTAATAATCTAAAAAAAGAAAAGCCTTAGTTATAAACCTCTTCTGGCTATAACTAGGGCAAGATATAAAAGGAAAAACTCTCTATATTACTGTTAAGCTAGAAATAATACTCCCTATAGGTAAGATATATTAGTTCTAAGCATTATATAATAGCGGCGCTAAAATTAATCTTATATAATATAATTTAGTAAAAGAGTATAAACTTATCTTATTATAAAGGTAGCGGGAAAAAAAGGAGCTCTTGCTGCACCCGGCCTAAAAAGACCAAAACCAACCAAAAGAACCCTGAAAAACACCTAGAGAATCCCCCTGAGATGTATGCATTGCAGGGGAGGCACACGTCGAACGACGGTGGCTCGCACTCGCGCGCGACCGCTAGAACTACGCCTAGCAATGGCCCTCTATAATAAAGACGGGCGAATACCACACTATAAAGCGGAAATACCTCTATTAAGAAGGCATCTGATAAAATATAAAGCCTATTAGACGCGTTTAGTATCCAGAATTGTGGGGAAGTAACCGTTAGCTATAACGAACTAATGTAGCTAGCAGAATAGCTCCGCTAGTTTAGCGAACCTTAGGCGCCCCTTTAGCAAACCCTTAATTAAATTCTCTAACGGCTAAGTAAAATTAAAAATAAGTATAACCCCCCCTTACTGGCGAACCGCACCTAGGCCGCCGTAGCTGCGCTTTTACAGCATAGGGAACCCACCCCCCTTAAGTTAATAACTGGGTATATAATTATAATATAACCAAATATAGAATAAGTAGAGGGGCTTAGGGGATAATTAAAAACAGAAGTTCTTATAGAGATACGCAAAGAGGTCTACGATGCTGTTATAGTCCAATACCTTAAGAGCGGAGATATTAAAGTCACTCTAAAGGACTAATAGGTAAAGGAATGAGCCGTAAGGGTAGGGGATAGGCTAGGAAAACGTATTGGCATAAAAGTACTCCGCGAGAATTACCTAGTTAAAGTCCTAGCGGTTTCTATAAGCCTTAGGGTAGAAAAGGGACGCTAGGCGGATAACACAGTAATTATATAGGAGATAGTAAGATAAACGGAACGCCTTATACTAGGACTCGAAATTACCTAAATCTAATGGCTTTAATAGGAAAATATAAACTAAGTATATAACGAGAATAATAAGAGAATATAAGGGTCGCTAGAGACTCGCTAGGGAGACGCTGGATGAACGCATGGCTCCCTTATTGTTAGTATATATACACCAGGAATGCAAAAACTCCTTATCCAAAAAGGAATAATTATAAATGGCCTTATATATAATATAAGGCTCTATAATTATAGACTACGCCTAGAATGATGCTATTGCTGTGTATAATAGGGATATACCTAATCTATATGCGCAGTACAGGTGTGCTGCGGCCACTATGCAGGCCCCCACGATATAAGACATTACTTAAATTAAGACTAAACAAAATGCGCAAACTGCTACTGAAGCATATATAAGGCGTAGGAGAGAGAAGACTGCATTAAATATAGGAGATGGAAGGCAAGGGCTTAACAGCTACGGGAATAACTGCACGCTAGGTTATATAAATGGAAATAATAGGTAATAAGCCAGGGGGACGCAGGCGCCTTCCTAGCGTTTCCTACCTTTAATACTAAAGGGCTAGGCCAGCCATCCTAAGCCTTAACGGGCCAGAAGCAACGCCGCGCGATATTACCAGACTAATTAGGGATATAAGGGCTATAGGGGACATAAGGGAGAGGATGCCCCGTAGGAAGACCCCTATGGACAGCGACAGTAGGCTTAAGACTAGGATAATTAAGAATTAGACTTAATGCGGTAAATATAATATTCGCAGCTGACCTATAAAGGGTATATAGCCGACTAGTAAGAATAGGGGAAGAACTGGTAATAATAATAGATTTAGATATAGAAGCGCTAATAGGAACATAAGACACGGGAATGGAAAGCTCTATATAAAATGAGTAGTAATTAGGGTGTAGACATAAGAGATAGAAGCTCTAAATATCCTAGAGAAAGTGGAAATAGAAGAAGTAAGGAATAAAGGAAAGTCGAAGGACCCTTGCCGGGGGTCCGCCACCTATCTATTATATAGTATAACTGCGGTAATACAAACCACCGCCTTGCAAGGCCCCTACTAGATAGTCTAGACCTAGAGAAATACTATATCCTTGCTATATAAGAACCGTATTATAATACCTTTATACAATTAATATACTGCCCCTAAGGATTCTAGCTCCTATATAAACCAAAAGCAGCTATATGTGTGTGCTTTATAATTAGTAAGGCTATCAGCCTGTCCTTATAGTTATGGTAGGCAGTTAACCTAGATATTATAGTTATAATAATTTAAATATATAGGGGACCGGTATAAATTATTAATGTGTATAACCCTAGGGTTGAAGGGGTCCTATAAATAGAGAATATTATATTGGTAATAAGCTTACTAGAAACCGAAGGTATAGAGTCTATTCTACTAGGAGATATAAACCTCCACCACCCGCGGTAGGGGGGTATCCATATTGCTGCAGATTAATAGTTAGAGTGCCTACTAAGAGCTATGGATATCTGGGGCCTTAAGCTAGTTACCCCCCTAGGAGTAATTATATGGCAATGAGGCACCGCCAGAAGTACAATTAACCTTATATTTATGGACGAAGGCCTATACTAGAGACTTAAAAGGTATAACCCCGAAGAAGAATGGGCACTTACCCTAGACCATATCCCTATTTAGATACAGCTAGACCTAGATACTAAAGCGTAACTAAATAGAAAAAGATATGTAATAAGGAAGCTTAAGATAAATAGTTTCCTTAATGCAGTTAAATAACAACTCTAAGACCTAGAAGAAATCCACCTAATACCAAACGAGTAAGGCTTATTGGCTATCCCTAAGGAAATTAACCGAAGACTAGAAAGGATCTAGGTAGCGATTAAAAATAGGCTAGAAGAGTACTGCCCGATCTTAAAACCGGGCCCCTATGCGCGACACGTATGGTCCATATAATGCGTAGTTTTGGTTGCTAGCCAATGATGAGCAAGAAGGAAATATATAAGTAGCTATAACCCTAAAGACGAGAGATAATATAAAGATATAAGAAACCAGCTAAAGAATACCCTAAAAAAAGAAGCAAGGAATAACTGGAGACGGTTTATAAATGAGTATACTTTTAACCCGAGCCTCCCCTATAATAAGGGCCTTTGGGCTATAGCAAAATAGGTAAAGAAAAAGGTAGGGCGCCTAGTAGAAGACCTATACCTACTACCCCTACGAAGAGTAGGAGAATTATAGGCTACAAATAATAATAATAAGAAGGCAAAGATCCTTATAGAAAGGTTCTTCCCTTAACCGGCTTTAGTAGACCTCAGTAATATCACGGGCAAAACACCGGTGACTCGCCTGTGGGTTAACAGCGATATAATAATAGAGGAAATAGCTAGAACTATTAGCCGCCTTTTAAATAATATAGTACTAGGACTAGATAGGATTCCAAATAAGGCCCTAAAAACCTGTAGGCCACTTATAGCACCTTAGCTTGTAGATATAGCCAGAGCATGCTTTGTTATAGGCTACTACCTACGACTTAGAAGATCTATGACGACGGTTATCCTATAAAAAAAAGGTAAAGTAGATTACTTAATCCTAGGAAGCTACCGCCCTATTGCTTTAGAAAACACCCTTAGCAAGATCTTAGAAAGGGTAATAGCGGAATATATGGTAGATATGGTAAAGGAACACGCCCTACTACCATAAAGCTAAATGGGGGTAAGAAAGAACCGCTTAATACTATTAGCACTTACGCTACTTACTGCCACCATTAAATCTGTATAGGCGATGTGAAAGGACTTTATAGTATTAATACTTAGCCTAGATATTAGTGGTGCCTACAATAATGTACCCCACGAGCGTCTCCTATATATCCTTAGGGTAAAGGGCTTCCCAGAATGGATTATATAATTTATCTAAGGGTTTATAGGCCAGAAAGAAATATTACTGGTCTTCAGCGGATACCAGAGCCCCCCTATTGCAGTTACAACAGGAATACCATAAGAATTACCCCTCTCGCCTATACTCTTCCTTTTCTTTATAAGTAACCTACTCGACTTCTTTAAGAAAGGGGCAACCTAAGGGATAGGCTTTGTTGACGACACAAACCTAATTATATACGGGCTAATAGCCGCAGAGAATTGCAGAACACTAGAGAAAGCTTATAATACTTATATAGAATGGGCAAAACATTATAGAGTCTAATTCTTACCAGAGAAATACCAGCTAATCCATTTTATAAGAAAACGCAACTAATCTATAGATCTCTAGCATATAATTCGCATCTAAGGCTTTAGGGGTTAACCAGTTTAGGGCCTAAGGGTATTAGGAGTATAGGTAGACAGTAAGCTTTAGTAGAGCGCATATGCGGCGTAAGCGGCCCGTAAAGGCTAAGCATAGTTTATCGCTTTATCTAGGATTATTAATTCTATATAGGGTCCATGCTTCTAGAGGTCACGCCTACTATATATAGCAGTCGTCCGGCTAACCATAACATATAGATCCAGTATTTGGGCCATTGGAGAAACTAAAAAGGGCCCCCCTAAATTACTCCTTAAACCACTTTAAAAGGTCTAAATAGCCTACCTCTGGAGTATTATAGGCGGGTATAAGCGAACGGCCACAGCACTGCTTAAGAAGGAATCTAATATTCCCCCCCTATAGTTATATATTAAAGCCGCTGCAATATAAAGGACGTAAAATAAACGCAACTCTAATATTATAAAGTATATTAAGACACGCCTAAGTAAACTATAAAGGGACCCTAGGGTGCCCTATAGGAGAATAAACTAACAACCCTAAAGTAGGGAAGAGATATTAGAGAAACAGGTAAAGAAAGTAGAAGAAGAATAGTGCCGCTTTAGGGCCTAGGCCTATATAGAGGAGAAAGGGAAACGTATAAGAGGTTAGTAAAGACAACAGCAAGATAGAGAAAGGAGCTAAAGTAGAACACGTAAGAATGCCGGGAAACTATCTACCGTAATATAATACTGGTTAGACCAACGCTGGAGAGGTAAATAGGAGTCGAAGGTATAGAGGCTGACTTAGGCAAGACGAACCTAAGCTATAGCATAGTTAATGCTATGGGGGGTAAATACCCAAGGGCTCCGAGAAGGCCTAATAAAGGCAGAAAACATAATAGCAACACTCTTAAGAACAGGAATAATAGGACTAAAAGATTGGCTTTACTGGGTAGGTATCCTAGTAGGTAGCCCGAGATGCGAATGTGGCTAGCCAAAACAGATACTAAAACACATAATACTGCTATACCCCCTACGCACCAATTAAGAAATAATGCTCTTAGCAGCTGGTATAGAGAACTATAATACACTGCTCTTAATATAAAAAGGCCTCAAGGCGGTCACCTAGTGGCTTATTAGTTAAAATGTGCTAAATCAGTTCCGGGTTATAAGGGAAATAGTAATAGAAGGCAAGGGGGCGAGCAGCAGGTGCCCCTTAGTAACTCTACAGTAGTAAAGTAATAGTTTGTAATACTAGCGCGTCCATAGGCTTGTTACGGCAGCAGTGGTTCCCAAGGAGGTCAAATAGTAAGGTAGTAGAGCACCATAGGTAACTCGTAGGCGCTAAGTAGGCGAGTCCCAAAAGGCGGGGAGATGGATCACGGGGTTTTCTCATTTTTCTTAAATAGAGTTTTCTCCCTATATGTAAATAAGGAGTAGTCCGCGTGGGCCTAATAGGGATCCGAATCGGACGTTAAGCAATGAATTATTATTATTATTATAAAGGTAGCGGAAACCTATTATAGGCTTCCTAAATAAGCATTGGATTAAATTATATAGTGTCTATAAGCTTATAATATTAGTAGCCGATATATATAACCGCACTAAGGTAGTTAGCCCGCAACCCTTTTAGGCGGCTAACTTTATAGGTTATAACCTTATCCTTAGATACCCTTAGCTTATAGAAGTAGATTTTAAGATACGCTTTAAGATAAGAGCCTTTAAATAGTAGAATAATAAAGATTTAGAAGGGCGTATATTACTAATAAGCCTAAAGGACATCCTAGAGAATATAGCCCTAGGTAAAATAGTATACGCTTTATACCTAAAGGAGTATTAAATCCAACCCTTATTTAATAGCAAAATAGGTATAAAGCCTAGTATAAGTAATAACCCCTTTATAATGGAGACCCTATAGGGAACTACTAGATAGGTTACGGGGATATTATAGGGAGGCGGCAATCTTAAGGATCTTATAAGATACTTTAACCGTTAACGTCTTAGCTACCTAGTCAAGCCAGCCACACGGTTAAGCCACCCTAAAACACACTAAAATCTACCAACTTTAGCCTTTTATAACTCTACCCCTATTAAAGATAGTTAAATAAAAATTTAAATATAGCTACTTATATATAAAAGTATTTTATTTATAATGTTTTTAAATATATATATTTATAATGTTTTTATCGGTATTACCTAGGGGGGTACTGTAATTGCAATATAAGGTAACTGGTTCTTGGTTTATTCGTGTTCTATTTTATCTACTAAAAGAGAAAGAAAGGGGTAGTAAAGGTCGGGCTATCTATTGGGCTGTAGGTAGTTAGGTGACCTACACTACGCCATACGGCCCCTACCGCATATACTCCACGTTAGATATTTATAACCTCTACTTATATAGATATTGGCGACATTTATAAAAAGGAAAGAAGGTAGGAAAGTATAAAGGAGAAGTATATAGGTCAATAGGTGCTTAGGGCAGTAATCGCGGATGTTTTGGGTATTGCGAATATTACGGATATTGCAGACGTTGCGGATATCGTTATGGATATTATGGATATCGCTATAGATATTGCGGATATTGTGAATATTATAGATATTGCGGTGGAAATAGGTAGGCGCGTATAAGGTGTTACCGAGGTGTCCATAGGGGAAAGTAGGTAGAAGGGCTAAGTCCTATCCGTTATCGTTAAAATAACAGTTAAGGAAGTTAATATCAACAGTAAGGTTCTCTATATTAATGTCGTTATTATTATTATTGTAGAAGTAGGTGGTGCTCTTGCCCTTATTATTACTCCTTACTATACTAGGTTCCGTACCACTAGGTTCTATATTACTAGTAAGGCTGTAAATAAAGGCATTATTGTTTATAGATATAACTATATTCTTAGCAGTTTCAATTAGTATTGGCCTATTTAAAGTTATAAAGTGCTTAATACCGTAGTCGTTATAGAAGAAATTGCTGCTAGGAGTTAATGTATTAAGTACTATAGCCGTTATATTCTTGTCGAAATTGTTATTAATATTATTATCCGCGAGGTACTAGTAGACACGTCTTTTAAATCCTTCTCTTGCTTTGTTACGTTCTTCTTTAGTATACTTAGTTAACTAATAGTCTCCTTTCTTACACACGAAGCACGTCCTAGCGTTATTACTATAACGATTATTTAATGAACTTAGTCAAGACGTTAGTCGGTAGTAGCGACGGTTAGTAAAGAATATATTAGTGGGCTGTTCTATAGGCTATAAGAACACATTAGCGGGTTATCCTATAGTACCATTAATCTTCCTATAAGTAATAATTAACGATTATAGGCTGTTTATAAGGCTGGTAAGTGTAGTAGGTAGGTTAGAGCAAGCTGCCTAGTAGGTAGGTTAGAGCAAGCTGCCTAGTAAGCAGCGACGTCTTAGTAAGCGACGATAAGCTTATTATAAAGGAAGTCGTTATTATGGAGGTTGGCATTAAGACCATGCTATAAGTAATGGAGGTCGTTAAGTAATAGCTATAGGCAGTCCTCTGTAGACTTGCCCTCGCTCTTTATTATTACTATCTTAAGAGTTATAGCGTTCTACTTTGTTAGAACTCCACGCTTATATTCTAGTCCTTTAAAGTAGTTATATATAGCGTTACAGATGTCGTTAAAAGTGGTATAGGTTACCTTATTCTTATAGTAAAAATTAAAAGTAATACCGCGTAGCATTATTGGAAAGCCTTTAATCTTTGCTACTTATAGTATATTAACTCTATTATAAAGGTCGTTGAAGATCGTAAGCTTGCAGTTAAAGTTGTTATCCTCTCCACTATATTTACTTTCCTTCGTATATATCTTTACCAGTATTACTAAGTCTCTACCGTAGTTGCTAGTAGCTATAACTTTTATAGAAGGAGCTGTGACGTTCGTGGGGGGAGCCGTGACATTCGTAGAGGGAGCTGTGATATTCGTAGGTGAGGGGAGCTCGGCCGTAGGGGAAGGGTTATTTAAGACAGCTGGAATTGGTACTGGGGTGGTAGATAACATTAAGGGAGTTAATAAACGTAATTTAAGACAATAGTTAATAACATATAAATTAAAGGGTCCTTTATTGCTAAGATATAGCTTAATTTCTGCATCTAACCATTCTATAGGGTCGTCCTTATAAGCGACGTCGTACAGTGCTTATGGTACTGACTTGCTCTTTTTGTTAAAGACCCATACTCCATTATATTAGAGCAGTTATTTAAGTCTTTTAATTACAGACCTATCAGCGTCCTTAAATGTTTGTACCTTAAAATTATTAAAGTCCTCTTAGTATAATTCCTATAGGCTTTTATCTTTAAAGTTATACTTAGTATACTTATTAATTTTAAAGTTAATATAGTTGGTAATATCTTCTATAGTGGTCTCGTTGGTTAAGGTAATTCCATTACCCTAGCGCGGACGTTGGATTCCTATGTCGGATATAATAACTAGTATAGATTATGGTGTAGGTAGGGGGTGCTACTGACGCTGCTGGGTTATAGGGGGTACTGGCGCTTAGTAAAGAGGTCATACTAGGTATTAATTTGCGTAATAGACGCGAACCGAACGAAGCCTTAGTAGAAGTCGGTTCTTTGAGTTCCCAGGGCCTTGGTAAGAAGGGTTCTCCTTAGCAAACGCGACAAGATCGACGGGCCTTAGTAGGAGCAATCGCGTGTTGTCTCTCTTCGTAATAACACCGGATTCTAATCTGTGATATTACTAATTAGTGTCGGTATCACCTAGGGGGGTACTGTAATTGCAATATAAGGTAACTAGTTCTTAGTTTATTCGTGTTCTATCTTATCTACTAAAAGAGAAAGAAAGGGGTAGTAAAGGTCGGGCTATCTATCGGGCTGTAGGTAGTTAGGTGACCTACGCTACGCCATGCGGCCCCTACCGCATACGCTCCACGTTAGATATTTACAACCTCTACTTATGCAGATAGTTTTTAAATATATATATTTAAGCTAATATAATATTTTATTAATAAATATTTAAAATTAAACTTTTTTCTAGGAATTATTATATTAGCTTAAATATATATAATTTTTTTTTAAAAAAATTATAAATAAAAACCTTTTATATATAAGTAGCTATATTTAAATTTTTATTTAAAAATCTTTAATAGGGGTAGGGTTATAAAAGGCTAAAGTTAGTAGATTTTAGTGTGTTTTAGGGTGGCTCGACTAGATAGCTGGCTTGATTGGGTAGCTAAGACGTTATAGGTTACTCTAGCTTAAGTAATATACGGAAAGTATACTACGGCATTTTAAGCGCTACTTTTAATGCACTAAACTATAGCTAAAGGACGACCCTATACCTAGATCTACATTTAATAGAGTTTATAAGCTTATTAAGTACCTCTAGCTTACTTATAGAAAGCTCTACACTCCTAAAACTTACCTTACTATTAATAAGACGATTAAATACTTTATAGGCTAGGCTCCTAAAATAGTAAATATTCCATTTAAACTAATACTAGAAGGCTTTAAAATATAAGTTTTAAGCAATAAAGGCTATATATTAGACTAGCTATAGCATACTAAAAGTAATAAGAAAGGGCTAGTTAATCTAGATACATTATATACTAAGGGGGAAGGCTTTTTAAAGACGCAGGTAGTAGTACTTAATTTACTTACTTAGTGTAATAATAAAACTAATAAGCGGCTATATCCTTCGGGAAAACATATTGTTTAGCTTAATAATCTATTTATAAGCGTTAAACTTCTTATATAACTATAAGGCCTTAATACTAAAGCTATAAAAACCGTCTAAATAACTAAAATAAAGCGTAAGGAGTAGGGAGACTTAGAAGGCAATATTACGGTAGATATAACTTTAGGAGAAAGAAAGAAGGTTCCTGCTAAGTAGATAGATTAAAGGCTTATAGACCTTAAATTAGCCCATTTAGCTTAGATTCTATAGGGTAAACTCTATAGGGCGCTTTTTAAAGACGGCTAGGTAATAGAGTTTGCTTAAAAGGATGCCAATATAGTGCTTTTTATAAGTACTATTAATAACGGTAAGTACTATACCTTAACTATAAGGCTTAAAAGCTAATAATGTTATATATCGCTAGGTTGCCACAGTGTAATTACATAACAACGACGCCCTTCCCTTACTGCTAGCGGTGCTAAACAGACTTAAAAAGTCTTTAGCGATAATAACGAGAAGGATCTACCTCTTCCTACCTTTATTTTTTACTATAATCTCTATATAGGCGGCGTCAATTTAGCAGATTAGCAGCGTTTATATTATAATACTTAGAGGATCTATTTAAGACCTAGAAGCCTCTATTCTACTCCTACTTAATATAGTACTTAGAAACTGCTTCCTACTATCTTTTTATACTCTTACCGATTAAGTAAGCCGCTATAATAGCTATAAGCAGTTTAGAAGGGACCTCCGTAATACTCTATTTAAACGCTTAATCTAAAAGTGGAAGGCGCCTACCTAACAAAAACCTTATTAACGCTCTATAAATAAGATCGTACGGTATCCCACAGAACTATATATACTAAAGAAGCTTTAGACGAAGCCTCGTAACTGTTCTGCATGCATAGAAGCTGGCAGGAAGTCTTAAGAGCAGCATAAGAAACTCCGGAAGTCTCTATTAAAGCTCTTACCAAATACTGTACGGAAACCTCGCGATAGTAAGAATTGGAAGAGGCCTTAGTGGGCGCCAAGGACGTCATTTAGATATAGTATATATCAAATTCCGTTCTACAGGGAGGACAAGTGCTGGCTACCTTATATTAAGCAACTTAACTCTAAAGATTAAGCTATATAATCAATTTACTATACAATTTGGCAACTATCACGAGCTTCATATTTCTCATCACGGGTGGTTGATTTGATTGATTCTATTGGTCGGTTCTTATCGATAACAGATGGACGCGAATCACCGTACGAAGGGATACGAGCCCTGGCAGCTACATACTGATAGGACATACAGGTAGGTACTTTAGACCAGCGGCACACATTCTGCAGACTCCCTTTAAACATAACATCGAAATACATTTTATATGCATCTTGAATGCGTTTCACGCTTCCCGATTATTTCTTAATCAGACCTGCTCATAACCCCTCTCGGGATTTGCAAGTATTCGTATTTTGGGCTTCATCCTAATCTCAATCCACCAACCCCTAGTGACCTTCTCTCTCAACAACCCCTCTAGGACCTTCCATGCTTCGGCAACTTTGCTGCTCCTCCTGTAAACTTCTTCTGGCCTCAAAGTCTCTAACTCCTCTGGTGATGTCGATCCGCTTTCCTCCCCAGGCCGGAGAACCCGGACTCCAGCAAATCCATTCACCACGTCCACGACCTGCCATTTTCCAATGGCCTTCTCCGGCCTTTCCGCGAGAACGTAGTCGAATTTCCACCAAAAAGCCGGATCAAGGAGTAAGGATGGGTCTTCTGTCTTGTCGTATTCCCACCATCCCTGCGTCAAGCCCTCGGGAACCTGGAGCATGGCCTCCGTGGATTGTGGCCGATTATGCTTTTCTAAGAATCTTGTAACCCCTGTTTGACAAGCAAGATTGTCAACATGCACTCGAATGACGCGCTGCTCATCACCCGCTGTCTGATGTAACCTCGTAATGGCCGCACCGCCGGGATAGTTGAGGCTGGATATAGCTAGTAGAGCTGTGGAAGCAGTGAAAGAAGCAAGGACAGATACTACGAGAACTATACTAAGGAGACGGTAGATGAGAGACTTGGCTCTGCGGACCCAAATCCAGGAAGCCCCAGCCGCGGCTACGGCCGTCAAGCCCGGTATAACGTAGAGGATGAAACGCCACTCTTTATGAGGGAGGAAACTATATAAACCGACAAAGCCCAGGAGCGGCGCTAATACGTCCTGGCTTTGCTGTCGGGTGGCTGGGCTAATAATGGCAAAAGGAATGCATACAAAGTAAGTCAGAGGATTTAAGAGAAGGCGCGGAAGCGCACTTAGGAAGTAAAAATACCATGGGGAAGTCCCCCAGTCAGCTGAGTGGCCTTGAATGGTGTTGTAGTAGAATGCCGTCCATTCAGGCCAGAGAGGGAACGTCTGCCAAAAGAAAGAGTCGACGGAAACAGTGCTAAAGAGCCCGACAGCTGTGCCAATTATGCCGGCTGGGATGACAACCTTTGCAATTGAGATTCGTTGCCGGGTGAGGAGGTATATTGTAATGGTGCCAAGGAGTATGGCGAGCTCGGAGCGGAATACAATTCCAGCGATGGTGAGAAGATACAGGCATAATCGGCAGTGCTTTGAGGTTAACCCACTGCTCGGAGGTGCCGAATTCGCAATGAGGTAACTTCGCAATGCCAATGTGCCTTCAAACTTATTAGCCATTCTTCTTCCACAACGATTGGGCTTTGACATACTCAAGGCAAAAGCGAACATATTCGGCAAAGTCCGAGAAGCATAATAAATAACATGAAACTGGCTTGCTTGCAATATGATGAACCAAAATCGAGCAGGCTTCCCGAATGCTTTCTGCACAGATGCCCCAAACGCAAGTAGTGCAAATGCGTTGGAGAGGCCCAGAATGGAGCGAGCTAGGGTTATACACGGTCAGATAGGAGAGCTGAGCGGAAATGACGGATTTAATCCGTATTACCTAAGACTTACCCAACAATTGTATTTGATCTAGAGAAGTAAAAAGACCGAGCCAAGGTCTTGATAGTCCTGCGAGCACCAACGCTCCAACGAAGGTACGCGGGACGGATCCGGGGAATGAAACATGATCGAAATTCGCCGCAAGATAATCAGACTGGTTTTTGGTAGGTATCCCATGGACCAAAATGTCATGAATTGCCTGAATATTGAAGGACTCCTCAACTTTGGTGTATGGGGAATAGAACAGATGAATTAGAATGAGGAGTGGAATGAGTGAGTGGAAAAATAACTCTGGACAAGGGATGTTAAGCCAATCAACACGGAATGTTGAATTATTACTTACGAAGCAATCTATCCATTTCGCATGTTTGGTGGATAGGTCGGTAAGTAAATGGGTGGATGGTTGTAGCCCCGTAGGTGGCCTTTGGCACGGACATGGCAACTTACCTCAGCGAGCTCAGACGCGATTTTTTAGCTAGCGTCGGAATAACCTACGCCGTCTTCCGAATTGCAAAATCACGTCTGAGGGCGTTTGGCGAGTTTTGTTAAAATCCTAAGCAAAATCCGCTAAACGGAGATTGCGGATATCTAATTCATTTATTTATATAACGCGTTAGTATTACTAAAAGTTTATACATTATTTTTAAGACTTAGGGCTTCTAAATAGTATAAATTTAATAATACGGCTATTGCTTAGTCCTAATATTAATTTCGTTAAAGTTAAAAACCGCGTTGTTAAAAGCCTAAGCACGTATTGTATCTTATTAAATAGTCTACTGATATTAATAAAACTATATAGATATGTAGATATCTACTACTTAAAGCTATTGCAACACCTAGTAGGTGCTATAGTTGGGTCCTTCCTTGAAAATATCCTCCCTTGGCCCGGAGTGCCTCCACAACTACTAGGGGTAAGCTTTGGGCAGAGCCTCGTGCAGAGCCTCGTGTAAAGCCTTAGTAGAGCTTCGTGCAGATCCTAGTAGAGCTTTGTGCAGAGCTTCGTGCAGAGCTTCGTGCAGAGCTTCGTGCAGAGCTTCAAGCTTCGGGCAAAGCTTCGGGCAGAGCTTCGAGCAGAGCTTCGAGCAGAGCTTCGTGCGGAGCTTCGAGCGGAGCTTCGTGCGGAGCTTCGAGCGGAGCTTCGTGCGGAGCTTCGAGCGGAGCTTCGTGCGGAGCTTCGAGCGGAGCTTCGTGCGGAGCTTCGAGCGGAGCTTCGTGCGGAGCTTCGTGCAAAGCTTTTGCAGAGCTTTGGTAGAGCTCCGTGCAGAGCTCCGTGCAGGTCTCCCCCTGAGCTTCGTTCCGCAGAGCTCTCACAAAGCTCCACAGCTCTACGCAGAGGGCTGACGGCGTGGGCGTGAGCGTAAGCGTTTAGCGTTGGTGTTTACTAAGTGGCTTGGCGGTGCAGAGGTAGAATTGGGGCCTCTACGACGATGGATTCCTCTTAACGTCGCGCGCGTATAAGGAGCTAAAGATCTTATAACTTATAGAGTAGGCTTTTCTCTATAATTTGGTGTAATTTTTATGTCGATAGGTATTGTGGGAGGGTAGATTAATTTTGTTAAAGTTGATGAGGTCTTCTCATATAAACCGTGTTTAGGTTTTCCCACAAATCTCGCCAAAGTCTCTCAGACCACGAAAACGATTGCCGTCCTAAATCAGCTTAGCGGACGGTGCGGATATTCATATATCCGCACAATCGATTTTTTGGTCTGAGCTTCTGAGGTAACATGGCAACTCCTGAGGATAGCCTTAGTCAGCAGGGGTTTCTTGGGGGGCTCCCATGCTCCAAGTATCCCCATCCCGAACATGCAACTGCCACCTGTTGCCTCTCTTGCTGTCCCTGCCGTCCTTCTGCTGATATCTTTCTTGGCATATTCATCACAATGGCTCTTCCTATACCTCGAGCCGTATCCGCTTGAAAAGAGGCAGACGATTATCTTCAACGCGCTTCTTGTATACTTGTTGGTTAGTTACGCCCGGGCATGCCGAATAGACCCCGGCTATACCCCCAAGACTGTCTATGGATTGAGCGGTGCGGCTGCTAAAGCCCAGCAATCTGCGAACGCTGGTGCTCCTGGGGGAAAAGGTCGGCAACGGTGGTGTAGAAAATGCGAAGCCGTAAAACCTCCCAGAACACATCACTGTAAGGTTTGCAAGAGGTAGAGCGCCTTCATCACTGCCACATAAATTCTATTGTATCTAATTGGCGGTACTCTACATAGATGTATCCCGAAAATGGATCATCACTGTCCTTGGACAGCGAATTGTGTCTCTCACATCACATTCCCTCACTTCTTACGCTTCCTCTTCTACGCCGTTGCTGCCATGTCTTATTTGGCCTACTTTTTATTCATTAGATGCGCAGTCATCTGGCAAAACCGAAACTTACCCATGGTGTGTTCCGCGACGTACTTGGGCCTGTCATATTTGTAATACTCACCCGGACTTTTGTAGTACCTTGGCCCTACTATGATTCAGCTCATTCACCTCTTTCTGCTCGTAGCAACCAACTCGGTGACACTGTTTGCCCTGTCTATTCTTCTGATCCGAAATATCTGGTGCCTTGGTGCCAATACTACAACAATCGAAGGTTGGGAAATTGAGCGCCATAAGACCGTGTTACGACGTGCTCGATATTTTGGAGGGTATTTAGACGGCCCAGATGGAGTAAGAGTCAGGATTCAAAGACAAGAGTTTCCATATGACATAGGGATTTGGCAAAATTTTAAGCAGGGGATGGGATCTGGCAATGTACGATTTCTGGCTCAAGCGGTCCAAAATACATTTTGTATAGGGACTAATTTTAGATACATAGATTCTCGCATGGTTCTGGCCGCTTTCGCCATCTCCTTCGATCGAGAGTGGACTCGCATTCCCAGTCAATGGGTTTGATGGTACGCTAAACCATTACTCCCCTGCTGCAACAGATATCTAACTGATAGCTTAAGACACGTCTCTCTCGTGGCCCCCTCCTGACCCAGATCGCATGCAGCGGAAAGTCTCACAAGGATTCGACCGCGAGGAAGCCTTCACGCAGCACGGTCCAGAGCTGACGGGGCAGGAGAGCATAGAGGCTTTTAGGCGGCGGCAGCAAGCTGATATGCAACGCTGGAAAGCTCCAGAATCCTATGTACAACGTCGAAAACCCTTCGCAAAGCGTCTAGAGACGATGGCAGGAGACAATGAAGAATATGGTTCGGATGGAACTGATAATGATGAGAGCATGAGCGACAGCGGAGAAGAAGGGTGGAAGAATTCTGAAGGAGAGAGGCTTGGGGATTTTGGTGTGGATGAAGACGTCGAGTTCTACGATGAGAATGTGCCCCTCAGCGAGCTAATAGCGCGGAGACGCTTGCGTTAGAAGGGCCATGGGAGCGGTGGCATATTTGAAGTGGTCGTTGATGTATTGGTCCCTAATCCTCAAAAGAATTATTGGAGAAAGCGAAGAGAAGGAAGACAGTGATCTAGAAGCACCCTGTTAGTCTATGAGATCCCTTGCAGGGTTGAACTGGATGGGTCGGGTTACGCTTAGCTCCCACTCGAGCCTCTCCGATGTCGGCAATCCTCTGCCACTCCTCGCTAATGATATCAACATAGATAAATGCAGCAGCACACGGTCTTATATCGTCTGCCGCAGAAACTACTAGAAAAAAAAATCGACTTTACAAAATGGCACAGAATGCAGGAAGTGATCCTTGGTCTTCAAAGGTTCGTTTTAGTTTGAAATGTATCTGTCTCCTCAGTTGCTTACCTTTCTATTGGTTAATGCACTCTGTCACCACAACCATAACCATAATCACCATCACTGTTAACGTCTTCGTGTATTTCTTGTCATTCTCACACCCCATCAACACAGGCATACACCTTAGCGGCCAGCTTCGTTCCCAAACTTACCACGACCGTCCTTTCCTACCTTTCTCCCAGCCCGACCGATCACATTTTAGATATAGGATGTGGCGATGGCCCTCTGACTGCCCAGATTAACTCGCTCGTGCCAGAGGGCTCTATCTTAGGCCTGGACGCCTCTGCATCCATGATCGCTACAGCCCAGTCCGCTTACGCCAGCCCCGGCCTCTCTTTCAGCGTTCATGACTGCAGGCACCTTTGCTCCAATCCTGCTGTAAATTCCAAGAAAGGTACTTGGGATAAAGTCTTCTCGAACGCGGCATTGCACTGGATCCTGCGTGACCCAGACACGCGCATGGACGTGCTCCGAGACGTCCACGCTGCCTTGAAGCCTGGGGGCTCTTTCGTGTTTGAGCAAGGTGGAGCTGGAAACGTTGCCGAAGTGCATACTGCGCTAATAGGCGCTCTCGTTGCTCACGGAGTGCCGCTTACAGAGGCGCAAGAGGCAAGTCCGTGGTTTTTCCCGAGCGAGGCTTGGATGCGGACCGCGCTCAACGATGTTGGGTTCGAGGTCGAGAAGCTGGAGATTGAGTATCGGCCGACGAGGCTGACGGAGAGCGATGGGCAGGGGAGCGGAGGATTGGAAGGATGGGTTTGGCTGATGGGGGCGGCGTTCCTTGAGCGGGTGTCGCCAGAGAAGAGGGATGTGGTCGTCAAGTGGGTCGTAGGGGTGTTGGAGAGTGTTGAGAAGAGACACGAGGATGGGAGTTGGTGGATTGGATATGTAAGATTGAGAGGGGTTGCGAGGAAGAGAGAATGAACGTCGTGATTTGTTTAATGCTATCAACATGCGCTTTTTGCTGTTTTGGAACAATCGTGCAGGTATTTCAAGCTTCCGTGCTGCAACCACGCTGCGCTACGGCTGCAGCCCTTATTCGTCGTGAATGTGCGGATCGTAATATGAGAGCAACTCCTCTTAATTTGCTTACTCTTGCATTCTTCATCTGGCCGGATATACAACACCATGAACGTATCATAATCAAGCACGAGCAAACCTGTTCCGACGCCCTCGGCTAATGGACGTCGAGTGAAGTACAAGCCAGACGCCAATGACTTAAATAATATTAAAAAAATTAGTTATGAATGCCAGAGGTAGGCATATGCTGCATGAGGATAAATAGCACGGTGCGTGCAATGGTCTTGCCTGAGCAATGAAAAGATCTAATACTGAGAACTCCCATTCCGACCCTCCCTCGCTGCATCAATATGCCCAGAATTCTATCCATAAAACACCGGAATTGTACAAGATGTGATAATGGCGTTGTGAGCACTAGGACTCGCGACACCACATACCAATCGGATCCCAGCTTCGGCGTTGATGAGATATGTCAAAGCAAACCCCCAAAGTTTTCAAATCATACAGTTCCAGGAATGGACATGTTTTCTTCTCTCTTCCTATCATCCCGCTATGCAATCTGTTCCGAAAATTCGCTATACTTTACGCCTTGCTCACCGCAGTCGCCGTCTTTTGCGGTGGCCAAGATGCCGTAGGGAGTCAAGGTCCGTGTGCTGACTTGTCCTTTTGCCTTGACTCCCGTCCTCCGGCGGAGCGTCTAGAAATCGGCGGTGCCGTTGCCGTTGTGAACAGTGTATCCGAACGCTGTGCTGTCTTGGTCTCCTGTTTCCATGTCGCCGCTCAGAACGTTGTTGTTGTGGGCATTCTCCGGCTGGCTGTAGGCAGAGGCGGAGGGGGCATTTGCACCTGCGCTGTTTGCGCCGCCGGCCCCGCCTGCGTTGAAGCCGCCGGCTGGCTTGTTCTGATTTGCGAGGAGGGTCTCGTGCCACCAATCAATACCAATAGTTCAGATATCGTCTTGGCCAAGTTCAGGCAACAAACGAAATGGGGACAACAGGGAAAGAAAAAAGTGGGCAGCTTACTTCGCGATAGCGCGACAGGTAAATCTTCAGCGCTTCGGCGTAGTTCTCGAAACCAAGCGAAGTCATGGCGAACAAGATGTCTTCTCCGTTTACCGTCTTGCGCTTTTCTTGCTGGCATTTTTCCGATGCTGGCGGGATGGCGGCGTTAGCTGCTGTTTCCTGAACAAATCTCGGGCAGGGGAGAAATACCTTCGCTGGTGATGAACGAGATGAACTCGCTCACGCACTCCTGCATGCATTCCTTGGCTTCTTTGGCAATCTTTGCGTTTTCTGGCAATGCCATTTTCATGATTCGCGCAACTGGAGCAAAGTTCCGAATGTTAGCGTCTGATACAAAACTGGCGTTCGCACCTTTTGATCTCTGTTGTGGCGGCGAAGACGAGGACTCTGGGGAAGCGGACGACATGATTCCGCGCTGCAAGGCGACCGTTTTTTCAGGTACCGTAGATCAGACAGGCGTGCGGGGACGACTTGTGATTCGATGAAGAGACGACTGAGACGTGCGATTAAGGTGTAGGTGGGCTTGAAGCGACGCCAGTCATGGCTTCCTCGCATGCAGGTGATGGGAAGAGCGCGCAAATCAGAACAAGGGGAAGGCGCATGAAAGACCAACCATTTGCTATGGGCAGCCATCTGTCCTGTTCCTTGACCTCGAATTCGTACCCGAGTCCCTGCGCTTGTGTATCCTGAGCTTCTCTGTCCATAGGCGGCTCCGAATCGTCAGGCGACTGCACTCCAGGTTCCACATCCACCTTCTTCGGGGGGGTGGCCGACATGTTTATTCGGCCGGCTGCACACAGTTTTTGCCTGCTTCGACGGGGTGTATGAGCTGGCGCTGTGGGCGATTATTCGCTGGCGACCACGTCACTGCCAGATGCTGCGGTGGACTTGGCGACCGAGTATGCAACCTGCTGGAGATGCGTCAACCAGAGCCGGCCTGTGTAACTGCGTCTGACGGCCGGAGGTGGCTAGCCGGGCGCGCAGGAAGTTTCAATGCAGACTAACGTACGATGGTATTTGCGGTGCAGCACGCCGGACGAGGGTGCGGATAGGCGACGACGGCCCACGTCGTGGCGCGCAAGGGAGGGCGGCGGAGCGGTGATGCTGCAGCTGTGCGTGAACTGTGACATGTTACTTGACGTTCAACAGCCTGGGTGGAGTTTAAGATCAGGGCGGTCCCCGTACCGACGGACGCTGGCTCACAAGCTACGAGAGCCAAAGCGACAAAGGCAGGGCGCGCGAGACGACACGACTGCTACTCGACGACACCTCTGACATGTACAACACGAAGGGGAGGGACGGCGCTGAGGTGAAGCCGGGCTGGGTGGGACTGCATGCAGGCGTGGGATGGTGAATTGATTGACAAGCAGTGAGGTGGTGCTGGCAATCTACTTTGGTGTGGTGTGGGCGTGGTGGGCGTCAACGACGGCGACAACAGCAGTAGACGCTCCACAACAACGCGCCGCGATTGACGGCCAATGGCGCGGCACGGCAATAGGCGCGCACCGCTCTCTGTCTGGCTAACAACGCCCGTGGAGTGGAGCAGATCAGCCCTGGAGGGGACGGACGGGGATGGACGGGGGGGGAAGAGCAAGCCAGAGCTGGGGCAGCCGGGACATCAACAGTTGAGGCCCGGCCAGCGCGGGAAAGGCCAGCAACAGCCGCAACAGAGCAACAAAGATGGGGCCGATGACAGCGAGTGCGGCGGCTGTGAGGCTGGAGGCGCGGCGATCAACGCTCGCGCGGGTTTCGCTGCTGCTGGGAAAAGCAGCCGGCGGGCCGGGGGGAGGGCCAATGTCGCAGCCAGATAGGCCAATAATGCGGCGGGCGGAGGGGCGGTGGCATGGCTTGGCCGGGTTAGGGCGCCTTAGTGGTTATGGGAGGGCGAAATACAAGAGGGCGAGACCAGCGTTTCGCCGAGTCTCAGCGAGTCTCAGCGAATCTCAGTCCGCCCATTGCCTGCAGCCATCTCATTCGACTGCCCTACTTGCTTTTTGCGTTGCCGTTGTTTCTTTTTTCTCCCATTGGGCCGCCGCTATTAAATTATTTAATTCTCTAATTACTCTGCGATTGTAGTAGTTCCCTAATCTATCTCTCTATCGACTAGCTGCTCCCCTTTCTCTTTTCCCTGATGCCGCTCTTCTATCACGCACGACACGCCTTAGCCGGTTGTATCTGCTGGTCTCGCGCCGAACAGACGCAGGCCTGAGCCGCATCTGGACATCCACGCCCACTGCTATCAGGCCGGCTGTCAGGGGACACAGTCGTCCATAACCGGACTGGGCCTGCAGCTCGAGTTGTCATTGCATGTTTCAGGAACCCTCTGTCCAAGACAAACATCGTGTGCTGTCGCGACCCCGTTCCGGGCTGAAAGGCTGAAGTTGCATATAAGGGCCATTTCACACAAACACTGACAACAAGATCCTGGTCTGGAAGCGCTGCGGAGGACCCTGGCAGGCGTCAGCGTGGAGGGAGGGGTTTGCAGTGAGAGAGAGCAGTGGGTCTCCTTCTAGACGTTCTTCTAGACGTTCTTCTAGACGCTCTTCTCCGCTGTCTTTCGCCGTTATCCCCAGCGCACCATCGCACCAGTTTCACTCAACATTTACATGACGTTGGAACGACCACTCACGATGGCTCACGCTGTGGTACCTTACCGTTCGCCTGGTGTTGTGTATCCTATAAGCTTCATGCCCACAGTCGCGGGAGGTGCATCACGTCGTCCGGCAAGGCGGTGATCGAGGTAGCTTTGAGCGCCAACACATCTCTGCAGCAGCCATCAAGCCACCCTATCTCAGCCTTGCGCTGACCCATGCGTTCGGCACCTTCCTTGACTACGCAGACACGCAGCAGTTCGGTCCAGAAATGCGGGCTGAAGTCGCCGCCAAAATCTCAAGCAAATTCCCACCGATTCTTCCTCCATGGGCGATGACAGCCACCATCAACGTCAGTTCCATCCGTCGCGGCTTCCTGTGTCCCTGCCCAACCCCATGACACATGAGGCATATAAGGCGGACACATCTGGCACATGCCACCTCAGTGGAACTAAGTACAACGCATCCTCTGCACGCCTCGGCTAGCGCATACCACCCATCAAGACCGATTTAGACATCATCTTCGGTTTCATTGTTGCAAAGATAAGGCTATGAGCACATCAGAATACGCCGGGCTGTACTTTGCATGAACCGCGCAGATTCTTAGACCGCGTGGGATGCCTGCAGACCATCGCCACAGCGATCAGATGTCATGGTGCAGACTCTCCAACCCCTCTCTGCTCCCAGTTGCACTTCTAAGTTCATAGTTTCTCGTTGACCTGTCCGCTGGAGCGCGCCTCCTAAATAACTTTGCGTAATCAGAAGATTCCCGCTGAGTCTGGGTGCTGGACGAATTGATGTCTCCGCGAGTGTTTTCTTCCCATTAAACTACTGTTGAACAACTTGGATATTGTTCTTCTTCTGCAATGCCATTAGTCAGCGTCATGCCTGTAGTTTCACTCTAAGCTGAACCCTCATATCCCCTGACATTACACCATTGTGAAGTGACGATGGGTAGCTGACATACCTTCCATTTCTCCATCTCCTCTTGCTTCGACTTGTACTGCTTCAGAAGATCCTCGAGAACCTTCCTCAAGCCTTCTGAATTCGTCTTCAGCGCTGGCACAACATCCTTCACCGTCCTTTCCACCAGAACTCCGTTAATCATGCGGAAGCATTTTCGGTCCTGCGGCAGCGGTTCCAAGGTCTCTAGTACAAGCCTAGTGCGCGGTCAGCAATTTACCTCATTCTATGACGTTGGGTTGCGAAATGCGGCAAGTGGTGAGAAAAGCATGGTATATTTAACATGCAAAGATGACTCGTGCTAGAGGAGCGGTGTGTGAAAATCGGATGCGGAAGCTGTGGGTTGCGCTGATGCCATACTTGTGTTCTTCGGTCTCTTGTTCGACATCACCAATCTTTTGGGCAATCTGCTGGAGGGTGTTCTTGTAGTTGGTATATTGAATCTGCAGCTCTACATGCAGTTAGAAAACCCTTGTTATGCGGTAGTGCCGATGCGGATTGCATCTAACCTTGTTGCCTCTTCGCAGAGAGCTGCGATTGTGCCATTTCGGAGCAGCTTGCGGTTCGACGTGTCGCTCGTTACGATGGTGGTGCTGGAGAAAATTTGAGGAGGAAAGTGAGGTTCAGTTTCGTGATGCACGGCCATCGCGAAAGCCGCCCGCAGACCCTGTAATATTGAATACAAGACCGAAATCATCGCATCGCCACCCAGCCATTGCCGACAGCTTCCCTGTCCTGCCCTATTCAAGCAGGATCAAATAAAATGCATCCACACCTACATACAAGCCAAAACAAAAGTACACTCAACTCCGTTGTCCTCCTGCCTGAAATCCCACCAACCATCCAACCGTCCCCCTCCGCTGTATAAGGTTGATTGATCCATACTGACTATCCCTTAGACTGCGAAGATGTCATGAACGCGCTTGACGAGTGCCATGCCCGTGGTTTCCTGTATAAAGCCGTTGGCATGTGTACCGACGCAAAACACCAGGTCAACATGTGTCTGCGCGCCCAACGTGTCGAGCGCACGAAAGCGAACCGGGAGAAAGCTAGGGCGCAGCGTGAGAAGATAGAGGCAAAGTGGGCTGAGATTGATGCGAATACATAATTGGCCCGCTGAATTGGTGAAAAGGTGTAGAACTATGGGTCCCGAGGGGAGTTTAGGATATTGCGGAAACGAGCATTTGTGGTGTTTGGAATGTTTCCAGGTTCAATTCTCAGATATTGGTTGCATGGCGGACAAGATGTCTTCTGAAACTACTCGAGCGACTAAATATAGCTTTGTGCCGACACAGAAAGCATATTTTTATGTCTGATGTTCAGATAAGTTCCCTTGCTGATGGCCTTACCTGGACAGACGTTAAGTCTTGAGCGCGCTTCAGACAGAACCGGCATATTTAAATGCTGAAATTTCTTATCCTGACGCTAATACACATTTGTTCAAAGGATTCAACGGTAACTCAGGCAGGTTTCAATGAACGAATACAAAGACTGGACAATTATGCAGAAACCCGTATATTATTCATCACTAACATCACTTCGTGTAGTTATTGGTGTAGCTCCAAGACTTTCCAAGCCTCTACCGACCATGATTTTGGCTCCATCATTTCCGTTCAGTGGCGTGACTGCACCAGCACCTAATCCCGCTTCAATCCTTAATTTCTCATATCTTTCTCCGGTTTCTTTCAGCTGTGTCTGAATCCAGGCTTCCCGCTCCGCAATTTCTGCCTTCTCTGCCCTCAACTCCTCCATTCTTTTCACCTTTTTAGCTCTTGCATCGCCCATGCTCTTCAATGAAGCATTCAATCGATCCACCACCGCGCTAAGTTCCGGTAACGGCGCGATCCGAGGGGGCGTTCTGATACCTTGAGCTTCAGCAGCATTCCAGTCCCTGTTTCCGTAAGCACCTGCACGGGTCTGGGCAGCTTCGTACGCAGCGTTCCGATCCGCTTCAGAGTCGTCTGAAGCATCGTCTGACGAGGCGTTTTCGGCTTCGGCAATTAATTCCGCTATCTCAGTACGGCGTTTCTTCTTGGCGTCGCGCTCTGCTTTTCGGCCCAAGGATATCTTTCCATCTTCAACAAAGTCATCGAAGCCTTCCGCGATGTCTTCATCTTCGCGGACGAGGCGCGATTCAGGATATTTTTCTTTGGGTGGTAGTGTTATCTCGTTTCGTGATTCCGAGCCGTCTGAAGCAAAGCCCTCATCCTCCTCACCATCGAGAGAGATGAAATTCTGTTGCTGCTTGGCTAGACGAGCGCGTCGTTCTTTCTTCTCCCTGATTTCGGCCTCTGTGGGGATCAGAGAGGAATCATCGGATTTGAGGCTCGCGAGAGGGCCAAATTTGGAGGCAATGTCGAGAGCTTTGCTGGGTTCATCGTCTTCACTCGCCGCCGCTGACTTTGAACCCTTTGGTGTTGATGGAGTTGAGTTTCTGAGCTCAGCGAGATAGTCTTTGCTATAACTAGGCTTGTCCTCTGAGATACCCGCCCGAAATGGTAATTGCTCTGGCGGGAGTGATTTGCGGAGTGATTTGCGCTCTGCATTATTGTTAAGGGCAAGCCGGCTTAGGTTGGATTTCTTTGGCGTGAAAACCACTGGGCTGCCTTCAGCATGTCCGCTGGCCACATCCGCATCGCCAGGTCCGAAGGAGAGACAAAGTGAAGAGCGCTTCTTAGGTTTTGATGATATTGGGCGTTTGACCACAGGTTCTGTGAAGGGGTATCAGCAAGGTATTCCTACTGAAGTCAGAATAAAGCGGCTGTGTGGCTGTGGAGAAGAATGGCTCACCTGCCTGCGGTCCGACTTCTGTTGCTGCAGCTGTGGGGCTTTCATCATTATCCTGGCCATCGTCGTCCTGGCCAATCTTCCGGGGGACGCGCCTTGCAGCGAATGTTTTTTTCATGTTGACTCTGTGCTCGTATTTGATATGCGAGGGATCTCGAGGTTGGAGTGTAGTTTCACATTCTGATGCCACCGCCGATATTTAACCGAACTGTTACGATTTCGAACTGCATCAAGTAGCAACAGTGCACGTCTAACAACACCTCTCGCCCGCCATGCCTCAAGCTCAACCAGAGCTAAAGAAAGTAAGTCCTATCGTTCTAATTTGTGTCTTTAAAAGTCGCAAAATACTAATATACGCAATAGTATCTCGACAAGCGTCTCTTCGTTCAACTGAATGGTAGCCGCAAGGTTATCGGTGTCCTTCGAGGCTATGATGTGCGTCCTTCCCCTCGACATTCCTTCTCTTTGTAATTTTACTGGAATAATGATACTTACTCGACTCTCCGCATAGGTTTTCCTCAATATTGTGCTCGACGACGCGGTCGAGGAGAAGGCTGGAGGAGAGAAAGTGAGAATTGGGATGGTGGTATGTTTTTCGCATCTGACCCCTCTAAACGTGTTATTTATGTGGGTCAATGCTAAAGTAGCCTAGGTGATTAGGGGAAATTCCGTGGTGATGCTCGAGGTCAGTTTGAGTCTTATTACCCATTCAGCCAAGATTTCTCCAGCTTGCTAAGCTATTCTACAGGCTCTGGAACGTATCGGCGGAGATGAAAGAGGACAGCGATGACCGACATCACGGGTCAAAAGATCAATCATCACAAAAGGGAAATTGATCCAACCCAGTTATGAATGACTGTGGCGTATTATGGTTTTCGGGTAATATTCCCTCAACATGTTTTCGAGACCTATTCTAGTGGGAAAATATGATGCTGGACATTTTGGCAAGACCGTTGACCAGTATTCATCACACAGGCCTGCGACGGAATAATACCGGCCCCATAGACGGCATGCTTCTATCTTAAAAATCTTGATGAAATCCAAAACCTTACGACAGACTATCAATATAATTCTACTACAATCGGGGCTTCTCATGCATTTTCTTGTATTCTTGTACCAACTCCCACGCGAACTCAGCCAATGGTTTCATCTGCACCGCGTAGTCTTTTGCCTTAGTGCTGCTGGCCTGCCGAAGTGCATATCTTGCAGCGATACCTTGCATAATGATTGATCCCCTGTAGACACCAAAAGCATCACCCCAAGTCATGTCAGGGGTGGGATTCCAACCGGCAGCCTCCGAATACCACGAGATCAGCTGCTCCCGAGATGGCAGGCCCTCAGTTGCGCCAGGCTGGAAAGCTTTGCTTCCACGCCCTATACTGATGATTTTGTCCGAAGTCGCTGTGAGGAAGGGAATCAAGAGATTTGCTAGATCAGAGAGAGGATGCCCTATTGTTGACATTTCCCAGCTAAGAGACATAAGGTCAGTCATAAATCATACTGATTGATCGAATCTCTCGCTGCTCACTCTAGAATGCCAATAACTCGTGGCTCGGTCTTGTGGAAAACAATGTTGTCAATTTTGTAGTCACCATGGATAAAAGAGCTGCGGTCTTTGGGTTGTGTTTTGGGGTCACTGAAGAAGACAACAATTTCATCCTGATGGGGAATTTTCCCCACGGGCTTCTTCGTTTCCACATCAATAGTCTTTGCCTGAGCATCGGAGATGGTGTTGAAGGTTGCAAGTTGTCGGTTGTAGAATCCACTGGGCTTGCCAAAACTCTCCATGTCAACGCTCTTTGGGTCCACGCTGTGAAATTTCGCAAGCGCAATTATAGCCGAATGCCACCTAGGTAGATTGATCAACTTTGGCTGCTTCAACCTGAGGCGGGGGCTCGGTTTCTACATTTTCGTACGTTCGGCAAGTGTTACACCTGGTATAGCAGGGTCTTCAAATATCCTACCATCCAGAAACGTCATTATGTAGAAAGCTGTACCAATTACACTGTCGTCTTCGCAGAGGCACAATGCTCTAGGAACAGGGACGTCAGTTTTCTCGAGAGCATGAATTATTCGATATTCGCGCTCGACCTTATGAGCAGTTTTGGACAGAAGCTGGCCTGGAGGCTTTTTCCGCATGACATATCTGCGGCCAGCTTTGTCTGTCAACTGGTAGGTAGGGTTGGATTGGCCATAGCTAAACTACATGAGAACAGTCAAATCCGGGCGGAGCTCTGGAGAGGTTGGGAAATTTCGCACCTGCTTTACATCGACTGGCACCTGGATTTCGGAGACATTTGCGGCGATATAGCGTTCAAGAGAAGCCACATCAATAGGTTGGCGCACGACACCAGCCATTATTGCGACAGAACTGGCAACATGATGGAGGTGAATGTGGAGGTGGAGTTAACATATTTATTACCGGGTACCTAGGCGTGCGTGCCGAGGTTGCAGTCGAGCGCGATCTGGAAAAGCGCGAGGAGGTGGGCAGGTGGCGGCGCGTGGCGGGTCTTGCTTGCCCAAGTTATTGGAAGGTAGCGTGAGAAGGGGCCTCTACACTACACCACTACTTAAGAGGGGTTGTTTGGGTTAAAAAGTCGACATTGAGAAGCCGCCGCCTGTCTTTTAAGCCTGTGTGTGTCTGTAACTTATGTACTTACCCAAATCTCTTGTGAGACTCGGTTCGTTTGGTCTTTGCCAGACAATACCAGCAGACATTTCATGCGGGCTTTAAGTTAGCTTATAGAGATACAAGTAGCCAACCAAAAGCTTGCCAGTGCAACATATCCCGTAGCTGCCACTCTATTATTGCTTGTTGGTCTCCGCACGCGTGTAGTTCTGAAGTGGTGGGCGGGCTACCATCACCCCTCCACCAGGCAGCTTCGCTCAACTCCGAGGGCCAACGTCTTGGGCGTGCGTGGACGCTTTTGTCTCAGCCATCTCAGCCATCTCGAGCAGCTGGCCAAACGTTATTCAGCCATCCTACGAATATGACGGCAGCGCAGAATCGAAGGATTACAGTATTCACGGCGTGCCAGTCAAAGAAAGAAACACTCGGGGCGGTGCAGGGTGGCAGACTTGCTTGGCAACGGCCTTTGGCTATTTCCTCCCGTGGCACCCCCTAGCTACAGTAACCCCCTGGCCCCCTCCTACCGTGCAAAACATCCCACAACCTGGCAAGACTCCCGACTCTCCGCCGTCTCGAAATCCATGAACCATAACAATAACAAACCAGGTAACCGCGACTCAGCATGGCTCTGCAAACCCCCCGACGCCTTGGGGCGCGTCCTTCTCTCGCCAACCACCATATCACCACCGCTTCATCACCAAATCTCAGTCTTGCCGCTAGTACCGCTATTGCTCGAAAGGCCTCTCTCAACGCTCTAACCGGTGGCCAAGGTGGCCCAATGACCCCCTCGAACAGGATGATTTCAAGCGATGGCCGAGATATTGAGGTTGGGGATACCGTGGACGTTCCTGGCGGTATGCACGGCGTGATAAAATTTATTGGTAGCGTTCGGGGCAAGAGTGGTCTTTTTGCAGGCGTAGAATTAAGTAGGGAGTACGCTGCGCGGGGGAAGAACGACGGCGATGTTGATGGGTAAGACAATTCCGCCCTAGACTTGGAATTATGCTAATCGGCATACAGCACACGATACTTTACTACATCTATTCCTGGTTCCGGTATCTTTCTTCCCCTTCACCGTGCCTTAAGGCGTGCCTCGCCGACTCTATCTTCGGATACCTTTCCTCCCACTCCAACTACACCCTCATTCGCTAATTTCAACCTCTCCACTGCCGATAATTCCGGAAAATACAGCCCACCAATGCCCTCTTTACCTAAGTTTTCTCAATCCGTCGGCCCAGGAGCACGAGCGCCGAGCCCTATCTTCAAGCCAAAAGGGAGGCCTTCTCTCCCAAGGCCTGAGTCGCCCCTCCGGAAGCCACCGACCTTAGCACCGACCTTAGCAGCCACTCCTGGAAGGGCTCCTTCGCTCGGTCCGGGATCTTTCTCTAAGAGCCAGATAGGGGCTCCCCGATTTACTCCGAGCCCTGCTCCAAGTAAAAGAATTGTTAAACCACGAACACCAGGCCCACCCCGACCGTATTCGCGAAACAACTCTCGCCTTGGACAACATCCCGTCATCGACGAAGATTCCGAGACAACCCCTGTAGGCGTTGCTAGAACTAGTGATGGATCGATCTCTAGCTTTAACCCACGAGGTAGGCCAGGCTCGGGCCAAGCGGAGGAAGAAATTCAGAAGCTATCAAAGAAGCTTGAAGAACGGGATCGACAGTTGAAAGAACAAGCTGCATCCCTGGCCGAGATGGAAGCTAGTCTTTCAGAACTGCAAAGTCTCATTCCCACCGAAGCAACTGAGCACATCAGATCATCCCGTAGCGGAGGCTACGAGGACAACGACGTTACGCAGTTACGAGCACTGCTGCGGGAAAAGAATGAGAAAATCTCCATGCTCACCGCAGAATTCGACGCACACCGAGCCGACTTTAGGAGTACAATAGACACTTTGGAGATGGCCAGTACCGAAACCGAACGAGTGTATGAGAAGAGGGTCGATGATTTGATGCATGAGATCAGGGAACTGCAGGATCGGGGGGAAGACGTGGAGAGTGTTGCAAGGCAATTGAAACAGCTCGAAGAGTTGGTGCAAGAGCTGGAAGAAGGACTGGAAGATGCCCGGCGGGGAGAAGCTGAAGCAAGAGGCGAAGTTGAATTTCTAAGGGGCGAGGTTGAAAGAGGCCGTTCAGAACTACGGCGAGAGCGGGAAAAGGCAGCTGCGGCCCTCAAGGGAGCTGGCGCGGCCATGGATGGCCCCATTAGTCCTGGTGGTTCGAGGGAAATGGCCCAGAGAGATGACGAAATCCGCGGATTGAAAGCAATAATACACTCTTTGAGCTCCGGCCCAGATCTTGCAAGTCCTAATATGGACCAAAGTACATCACCGTTGCAACGAAATGGTACCAGTCCAAAGGTGGACGGAGAAGAGATTGACCGGATTCAGGCCAGATCAGAGCGCCTGGAGCGGGAAAAGGAAGAACTACAAGGATTAATTGAGAGGAAGTCTTTCAGGGAGGAGGAACTCGAGCGCGAGGTTGAGCGACTGCGGAAAGAGGCAGGTGCAGTTGAGCAGCGTGACAGCATGATAAGCAATGGCATGTCGGAGCGAACAGCCGTACAAGAGAAACGGTCGTCTGGACGAGACTCCAAGGGAACAGTTGTGAGCTGGCGCGGGTCACCCCAAGTCCATCGCCATGAGGCACTCCAGTCATTGGAACCAATGATGGAATCGGATACGCAGTTGTCGGCAGATGGGAGTGTTCTTTGGTGTGAAATCTGCGAAACCGGCGGCCACGACATTCTGAATTGCACGGCTATGGGAGGCAACTCTGACGGCGCCGTCAGAACCCCAGATGGGACTAGGCGAAGCGGGAAAGACACCGCTATTCAAGGGCTAGGGAGCCTTCCTGTTTCTACTGATGGGGCGCATCCCGCTCCTCTTACGACCAAGAAAGCCTCATCTCCTGGCAATGCCCCTTCAACGCCCCTACCGAACCCTTTTGATCAAGCCCTGGTGCCTGGAAAGGGTAGCAGTGTGGCCGATCCGGACAAGTGGTGTGCTCTTTGCGAGAGTGAAGGACATGATGTGACGGCATGCCCCAATGAAGATGCCTTTTAGTGGAATTTTGTCGCGATATCAATGTACGCCAAGGAGCGAGCATCTAGGCGTTACGATCAATTTGATCTCTTCAGTTGGTTTAAATTGAACGCTTATATATATTCTAATAGTAATAGTGTCCACGGGCACCAGCAGGACGCCGTGGACGTTGTGGACGTGAGTTAATGCATAGATGCACGTATTTTAATGCTTACGTACACAAGTTTTGACCAATTTATAACATTTTGAGACTAGTCCAAGGCAGGCGCAAGAAGCGATCTGCGGCTCCAAGCTCCTGGGATTTTCTTATTGACCGCGATGCAACTGTTGCTTCACGGTCGCCTTGCACAACGCCGCCACCTCAAATTCCTTCTCCCTCAAAACACTGGCTGGACCCGGCGCGTCCTTCTCTAAGCTGCGCCCTTCTCTGCTTCCCTAATTCTAAATCCATCCGAGTTCGACCTTTTTGTTATTGCCCAGCAAACTCGACTCCAAGAGCCTCCGCCGCCGTGATATATAATCAACCTCATTCATTCAAGATGGCGGACCAAAAAAAGGAGAACAATCTCGCCCAATTCAAATATGCGGCCATGTCAAATCTGGTCCTCCAGGCGGATAGACGTTTTGTCACTCGCCGCGGAGATGAGAATACTGGAGACCCAGAATCGTTGGCGGGTCGCATCAACATTCGCGACATGGGGTCGCGAACTGCGCGTGAAAGCGCACCCGTTCAGAAGAAGAAGCCTAAGGGCCCTAGCGATATAGAACGCGGGAGCATTCGGGAAGGCGAAGATGTTCTAGAGCGGGAGCAAAAGAAGAGAAAACGTGGGGAGCCTGCACAACTGCGAGGGGCTGGCATCCTGTCACAACAAGACCTTCTCGTTGAGGATTTAAAGTATCGGCCAAGGACGCCTGCAACCAGGGCGACGTACGAGCTCATCACAACTATCGTTGGGAGGAATCTCGGCGATGTCCCAAATCACGTCACTCGGAGCGCTGCTGACGCCGTTTTGGAGTATCTTAAGGACGACTCTCTAAAGGATTTCGACAAGAAGAAAGAAGTTGATGACATTTTAGGGATGTCTATGGGCTCCAAAGAGTTTAATGAGCTAGTGAACCTTGGAAAAAAGATTACAGATTATGATGCTCAGGATGAGGACGAGAACATGGGTGACTCGGGTGAGAGTGGTGAGGGCGCTGATATCGACGAAAAGCAAGGTGTTGCGGTCGTCTTCGATGAAGATGACGATGACGAAGAGAACGCAGGCCAGACCTTCGAGGTTCGAGACGAAGACGAATCATCGGACGAGGAGGGCGATGCATTCGCAGAGCGCAACGGCGCTGAGGAGGCTGCTGCCGCTGGCGGAGCAGCTGTTGAAGCACCACAAGACGACGAGATGGGTGACGGCGAAGAAATGATCATCGATTCCGGCTTAGCCGATTCTTCAACCAGCAGAAGAGATGATCAGAAACTCATCGCAGCCCATGAGATTGATGCTTATTGGTTACAAAGGCAAATCGGACATGTGTACGAGGATGCTCATACACAGCAAGAGAAGACTCGAGATGCTTTGCAAATCCTTTCCGGTGTTTCAGATGACGGCGAGGACAAGCCACTACGGGAGATCGAGAACGATCTCATGGAGCTCTTTGATTATGAGCAGCATGAGCTTGTCGCGAAACTAGTACTCAACAGGGACAAGATTGTTTGGGTCACCCGGTGGAGAAGAGCTGCAGAAGACAAAGACGCAAGAGCCGCAGTTGAGCGAGAAATGATAGCCGAAGGGCATCGACATATTCTTAATGAGCTTCGCACTCGAGAAGACCCACCCAAAGCAGATGCACCCTCTACCACGAAAAAATTGAAGCTGGATTTAATGGACATTGATGTTCCCTCAGCATCAAAGGATGCAGTTCAGGCAGATGCACCAAGGGATGGGGGCCTAGTGGGTGGGCTGCAACCAAAACGACTCATTAATTTGGAAAACCTAGTCTTCGAGCAGGGCAATCATCTTATGACAAATCCCAACGTGAAGCTGCCACAAGGTTCCACGAAACGGACCTTCAAGGGCTACGAGGAGATACACGTCCCAGCACCAAAACCTAAGAGAGATGCCAACGAGCCGAAGAACATGCCGACTTCTGAACTACCTAATTGGGCAAGGCAAGGATTTGGCACATCAAAGGAGTTGAACCGCATCCAGACTAGGTGTTTCCCTACTGCTTTCAATGACGACGGTAACATGCTCATTTGCGCGCCTACTGGTTCTGGAAAAACAAACGTTGCAATGTTAGCTATGCTTCGAGAGATCGGAAAACACAGGAATCCTGAGACGGGGGAAATTGCACTCGACGATTTCAAGATCATATACATTGCTCCACTCAAGGCTCTAGTCCAGGAACAAGTTGGCAACTTTGGCAAGAGATTGGAACCATATGGTATTCGCGTGTCGGAGTTAACTGGCGATCGCCAACTCACCAAGCAGCAGATTGCAGAAACCCAAATAATCGTAACCACGCCCGAGAAATGGGACGTCATTACGCGAAAAGCCACCGACACCAGCTACACAAATCTTGTTCGGCTTATCTGCATTGATGAAATCCATCTACTTCACGACGACCGTGGACCGGTGCTTGAGAGCATTGTCAGCCGAACGATACGTCGCATTGAACAGACCGGTGACAATGTCCGATTAGTAGGTCTTAGCGCTACTCTTCCTAACTACCGTGATGTGGCTAGTTTCCTTCGTGTCGATCCCATAAAAGGCCTGTTTCACTTTGATGGCACGTTTCGACCATGCCCACTGAAGCAGGAATTCATCGGAGTGACAGATAAGAAGGCAATTAAACAGCTGAAAACAATGAATGATGTCTGTTACACCAAAGTTCTGGAGCAAGTTGGGCAGAATCGAAACCAAATGCTCATTTTCGTTCACTCTCGAAAGGAGACGGCCAAAACAGCAAAATATATCCGAGACAAGGCCCTTGAAATGGAAACGATTGGTCAGATTCTACGAAGTGATGCCGCTAGCAGGGAGATCTTAAGAGAAGAGGCAGAAAGTGTTGCAAATGCGGATTTGAAGGATCTCATGCCTTACGGCTTTGGGATCCATCATGCCGGTATGACCCGAGCGGATAGAACGTCCGTTGAGGACCTCTTCGCCGACGGCTCCCTCCAGGTGCTGGTTTGTACAGCGACACTGGCTTGGGGTGTTAACCTTCCTGCACACACGGTAATCATTAAGGGAACTCAAATTTACTCGCCTGAAAAGGGTAGCTGGGTCGAGTTGAGTCCTCAGGACGTATTGCAAATGCTTGGACGTGCGGGCCGACCTCAGTACGACACCTACGGAGAGGGTATTATCATCACAACCCAGAATGAACTGCAGTATTATTTGTCGCTCTTGAACCAGCAGCTTCCAATTGAGAGCCAGTTTATCAGTAAGCTGGCCGACAACCTCAACGCCGAGATTGTTCTCGGAAACGTCCGAAATCGTGACGAAGGAGTCGAATGGCTAGGCTATACTTATCTCTTTGTTCGAATGCTAAGATCCCCGGGCTTGTACAGCGTCGGCGCCGAGTATGAAGATGATGACGCTCTAGAGCAAAAGCGTGTCGATCTGATTCATTCCGCTGCCTCTGTGCTCGAAAAGTCAAGTCTTGCGAAATACGAGAAGCGGTCCGGGAAGCTCCAAGCGACCGAGCTAGGGAGAATTGCTTCTCATTACTACATTACCCATAACTCCATGATGACATATAATCAACACATCCAGCCATCCATCACACCCATCGAGTTATTCCGTGTTTTTGCTCTAAGCGACGAGTTCAAATATATTCCTGTTCGTCAGGATGAAAAGCTAGAGCTTTCGAAGCTGCTCATTCGGGTTCCCATACCCGTCAAGGAGAGCATCGAAGAACCTCACGCCAAGATCAATGTCCTCCTTCAAGCCTATATTTCTCGACTTAAACTGGAGGGTTTGGCACTCATGGCAGATCTTGTCTATGTCACCCAATCAGCAGGACGTATTCTTCGTGCTGTCTTCGAAATCTGCCTCAAAAAAGGATGGGCATCAGTGGCAAAAACCGCGTTAGATCTTTGCAAAATGGCTGAAAAGCGAATGTGGCCTACGATGACACCTTTAAGACAGTTCACAGCCCCTAATGCGACATGTCCTCGCGACATAGTGCAGAAGGCAGAGCGAATCGATGTTCCTTGGGCTAGCTACTTTGATCTGGATCCACCCCGAATGGGAGAGCTTCTAGGTATGCCAAAAGCCGGCAAGTTAGTTTGTGGGCTAGTCGCAAAATTTCCTCGGCTTGAAATACAGGCCCAGGTGCAACCCATGACGAGGTCAATGCTACGCATGGAGCTCACAATAACTCCTAATTTTGAGTGGGATGATTCTCTGCACGGAGCAGCCGAGAGTTTCTGGATCTTAGTTGAGGACTGCGATGGAGAAGATATTCTGTTCCACGACCAATTTTTGCTCCGCAAGACTTATAGTCAAACTGAGATGAACGAGCACTTAGTGGAGTTTACCGTACCAATCGCCGAGCCAATGCCGCCGAACTACTTCATCACCGTCGTTTCGGACAGGTGGATGCATTCCGAGACCAAGCTTGCTGTTTCTTTCCAAAAGCTTATCCTTCCCGAGAAGTTCCCTCCACATACACCGCTACTTGAGCTACAGCCCTTACCCATCTCTGCATTAAAGGTCAAAGAGTATCAATCTCTTTATGATGGACTTGCTCGTTTCAACAAAGTTCAAACCCAAGTCTTCAACTCTCTATACTCTTCGGATGATAATGTTTTCATCGGAGCGTCGACCGGTATTGGTAAAACAGTATGCGCTGAGTTTGCAATGCTGCGGTTTTGGTCAAAAGCCACGGAAGGTCGAGTCGTCTACATTGCTCCCTTCCAGGAACTTGTTGATATTCGGCTGAAGGACTGGAAAGCACGATTAGCGGGCATTTCTGGGGGGAAAGAAATCGTCAAGTTGACGGGCGAAACTACGGCGGATCTGAAGTTGTTAGAGAAGGGCGACCTCATTCTGGCAACACCCTCCCAGTGGGATGTTATCTCTCGACAGTGGCAGCGACGCATGAGCGTGCAGAGCGTTGCACTTCTCATCGCTGACGAACTCCACATGCTAGGCGGTCAAGGAGGCTATACATACGAGGCCATTATTTCTCGCATGCACGCCATGGCGTTGCAATTGGAGTCTGGAATGCGTATAGTTGGGTTGAGCGTTTCACTCTCCAATGCCCGTGACATTGGAGAATGGATTGGAGCGAACAAGCATACCATCTTCAATTTCAGCCCGCACATTCGAGCAGTTCCTCTTGAGCTTCACATTCAGTCCTTTTCAATCCCACACTTCCCCTCGCTAATGCTTGCGATGGCTAAGCCCGTCTATCAATCAGTACTCCAACTATCGGCAGATAAACCAGCAATGATCTTTGTCCCGGGCAGAAAACAGGCACGCGCAACGGCTTTAGATTTGCTTGCCGCTTGTGTCGCTGACGACGATGAGGATCGCTTCCTGAACGCTCCTCTCAGCGACCTTGCGCCAGTGATGGACAAAATCAACGAGCGATCTTTGGCAGAGTCTCTCTCACATGGTATCAGCTATTTCCACGAGGCCCTTACTTCCTTCGACAAACGGGCTGTGGAGCACTTGTTCAAAGTTGGTGCCATTCAAATCATGCTTGTCTCAAGGGATTCCTGCTGGGAGGTTGCCAGTAATGCTCATCTCGTGATCGTAATGGGCACGCAGTTTTTCGAAGGCCGCGAACACCGTTACATTGATTACCCTATTAGCGAGGTCTTGCAGATGTTTGGCAAAGCAGGCAGAACTGGAGAAGATAAGATTGCAAAGGGGGTTCTCATGGTACCAGCGGTGAAAAGGGAATACTACAAAAAATTTCTGAACGAGGCGCTTCCCATCGAGAGTCACCTGCAAGTCTTCTTGCATGATGCGTTTGTTGCTGAGATTAGCTCAAGGTCAATAGAGTCAACTCAAGACGCCGTCGACTGGTCTACTTACACCTACTTTTATCGTCGGTTGCTCGCAAATCCAAGCTACTATGGGCTCGCCGATACTTCCCACGAGGGCCTAAGCGCTCATCTCTCCGAACTTGTCGAATCGACGCTAAAGGACCTTGTAGAAGCCAAGATCATTGAGTTGGATGAAGATGATGATTCGATTACTCCTCTAAACCCAGCCATGATTGCGGCTTACTACAACATCTCTTTTATCACAATGCAGACATTCTTGCTATCTCTAACCGGGCGAACGAAGATCAAGGGCATTTTGGAGATTGTTACCTCTGCTACCGAATTCGAAGGTATACAGATCAGGCGCCATGAAGATCATGTCCTGCGACGCATCTACGATCGCCTGCCTGTCAAGATGTCGGAGCCAAACTACGAGTCACCCCATTTCAAAGCGTTCGTGCTTCTCCAAGCACATTTCTCCCGAATGCAGCTGCCAATTGACCTCGCTAAAGATCAGGAGACCATTCTGAGGAAAGTTCTAAATCTGCTTAGCGCTTGCGTCGATGTCCTCTCGTCAGAAGGTCATCTCAATGCCATGACTGCCATGGAGATGTCGCAGATGGTGGTCCAAGCGATGTGGGATCGGGACAGCCCACTAAAACAAATTCCACATTTCGATAACCAAGTGGTTAAAGTAGCCAATGGATTTAATATCAACGACGTCTTTGAATTCATGGATGCTATGGACCCAGAAGGAAACCCCAACTACAAATCCCTCATCGAGCGCCTTGGATTGAGTAACCAGCAACTTTTCGACGCAGCAACCTTCACCAACGACTACTATCCCAATCTTGAGCTCTCATTTGAGCTCGACGACCCTGGAAATATTACTGCAGGTAGCCCATCGCATATCAATATTACGATCGAAAGGGAAGTGGACGAAGAAGCGGAGCCAAAAACTGAGGTCCACGCTCCATTTTTCCCAGCGGAAAAAACTGAGAATTGGTGGTTAGTTGTTGGGGAGGAGTCCACTAAGAACTTGCTTGCAATTAAACGGGTCACTATTGCGACGAGGTTGAAAACCAAACTTGAATATGTGGTACCGTCGCCAGGAGATCACCAACTAACGCTCTACCTCATGAGCGACAGTTACTTTGGGGTGGACCAGGCACCGACTTTTGATGTAACGGCCGCAGAGGGTATGGATGAAGATGAGGACGAGGACGAGGATGAGAGCGAAGAATAATTGGTTTTCGAAAACTCTTAAAGTATATGAGCCTGTACTGAATGAATTGGAGGCGTAAGGGTGTCGAGTTTGGGATACGATATGGATTTGTGTAGTAATAGACAAAAAAGGATGATATTGCATATCTCCGTAATTGGAACGTAACCAATTGCCAATGATGCTCTATGAAAATAGCTACTGCACATTGCCAACGCTAACGGCCAACGCTACAGATTGTTTACGCTAGCCGCAGTTGTTTGGGGTAAAGGCCCATAGGTATTGCATCAATTAATGGCAAGCAACTGTCTTCGCCGCAGACACATTGCCGAATAGAATGTAACCTAGGAATGCTCCAGCGGCCACAGCGAGCATGACCCAGCCATTATACGTCATGAAAAGCAGCCTTCTCGAGCGGTCAGCGGTCTATCTTCAGGCAGCATTGTCCCTACGAACTGGTTTACTCACATTATGAAGAAAGAGTAGAAGACTTGCAGAGCGTAGAGTGCCGCCTTAACCACCTTGGTTCTTCTCTCAACCACCCGCGTCGACCTCCCTGGCCAAAGTAATGAGCTCGATTCGTTATCCACCGTATCTTATTGTCTCTCGCTCAGCATTGATCTCGGAACGGCTGCAGAGGGAAAGATTGCATGCCTTGTGCGCCGTCTCGATTGTGCCAACTCGATATAGCAATGATACAGCAAGGGAAGGCTCAGACTCACTTGGTGTGTCGTCGGCACGTCTAACGTTTGAATGGGCTTCGTAACGGCGGGTTATCTCCCGGATGGCCTCATAGCCGGCAGTGAGGGCGATTATGGCCATCAGCGACCAGATCAGCGATGGAGTGCCGGAGACGTGCCATTTCCGAAATACAATGCAGAGGTCCCGGGTGTCCCAGGTGAACAGCATCTGGATTGGCGTCGAGCTGTATTAGCGGAGGCTGGATACGCAAAGGGAGAAGTGTTGACGAACATTCATGCTGCAACGATGGGTGGTGCTGTGGTCCATATTGCCATGGTCCATGTGAGAATGATCCATGTGAGAGTGATCCACGCTGAAGGATATTGGTGCGAGAAGGGAATTGAAGCAGGTGGGAGTGAAGATGAAGCAGGTGGGAGTGAAGATGAAGCAGGTGGGAGTGAAGATGAAGCAGGTGGGAGTGAAGAAGAAGTGAGTGGTTGTGATAGGAGTTGGTGAAGAAGGCTGGGCTCTTGCTGCGTGTACTGTCTCGGTGGTGTTGCGTAGCCCGGAGGGAGGCAACCCTCGTAAGACCGAGGGGGACGCCTTGGCATTCCCGACAGGTAGCCCTTTGCAAAGACCCCCAGTGCCTCCTCGCCCCGCATCTCCCGCATATCGACATTTAATGGCGGCCGAGGCCTCAACACCAAAAGTCGACTATTTATCCACAACTTCATCAACATCATCACCATGCTGCTTCCTGCTCTAACGTCGTGATCTTGCAATGCAGTCCTTCCGACCTGCTCTCCGCCACGTATGCCGCCCACTACTTCGGCACTCTTCTGTCGCCTTTGGGCCTCTATCAACTCGTACCTTTTCCTCCACCTTCGCGCCCCGAGCTCTTACCAGCCCATTGAACCTCCAAAAATGGTAAGCATTCACCAGGGATCATCTCGGACGTTTGTTTCAAAGCGCTAATCAAGCACAGGCTTGAAGAGAACTCTCACCTTCTCAAGCCACCTGTAAACAATTACTGTGTATACAATGACGACGTCACTGTCATGGTGCGCAACTCCTTGCAAAATCCTTAATCTGCTCTAGTATAAGCGCTCACTCATTTATTCTCTTAGATCGTCGGCGGCCCAAATGAACGAACAGATTACCACATCAATGAGACCGCGGAATGGTTCTACCAATACAAGGGCAATATGCTACTCAAAACTGTCGATGAGGGCAAATTTAGAGACATAACAATCAACGAAGGAGACATGTTCCTGCTACCGCCCAATACCCCCCACAATCCCGTCCGCTTCGCCAATACGGTTGGGATCGTACTTGAACAATCCCGGCCCGCTGGCTCGTTGGATCGTCTTCGCTGGTATTGCCAAAACTGTGGCGAACAAGTGCATGAAGCGTCCTTCCACTGCACCGATCTGGGAACACAGATCAAGGACGCCGTAAATAAGTTCAAGGCCGACAAGAAGGCAAGAACTTGCCGTAACTGCGGATCCCTATGCGATGTTGCGCCCAGACCACGCAACAATTAAACGATCCTTGGAATGGCACAAGCATCCAAACGTATAATTGATGTAGCACTATTACAAACCCTTCCACATCATTTTTGCAACATGATCATTCTTCTTCCTACTGGATTTGAGTAGGCCAAGAAACTTCAGCTCTGCCAATGCTCGCTGGAAAAGTGACCTTGACATATCATAAATATCAGTGAAACCGTACGCTGGAGTGAGGTTGTATATCAGAGGTCTAAGGTAAACTTTAGCCAACTCACATTGTCGTAAGCTCTGCTTCGTCCTCTTCCTCGCCAACAATTGCGTTGAAAGCCGACCACAAATCACTAACATTCACCAGCGATCCAGATTCGAGGTAAAGTTGATACAGAATGGCGGTGGCCGGCTGGGTAGAAGATAGCATACTCTGTAGCATGTTAATGGACGAACCCATTTCTTCTCACTGGGAAAGCTGAAACTGTACCTCGTCGTTTCCTGCTTCTGGACTGAAGCAACAGCTGCAGTTGAGGTAGTCATGCGGGGAAGAGAGAGAACGCTCTATTACAAAACGCGGCTTAGGGGCGAAAGTTTCCGAGTGTGGTGACCTAAGATCGTAAAGCAACACCTCAGACAGAACCATACTTTGAGGCGAGATCAATGTATTCGTAAAATAACTCTCAATATCATCATGGAAACGCCCTATAAGTTCTGAGTAGGCAGTGTCTTGCTCTGAAAGTGTGGATCTCTGCTTGCTAAGTTCTACTTTCTGTGCAACAATCGTAGTTCTAAGGGTATTATTCCGAACATCATGCTGACTCCTAAGTGGTGTTTCATTGGCGTTTTCTTTGATTAGGCTATCAAGTTCTCTCTGGTATGTTACGACATCGATGGGGAAAGAGCGCTCCTTCAAGGCCGATAACATCTCCAGTATTTGATATAGAAGATCCGATGAGGCTTTTTTTACCATTAAAAGAGTCTCACGGACGATTGGTGATCCATCGAGTTCACCAGAGACAGCCTTGACGTAGAGAGTAGAGCGGGAAACGTATGGCGTTCTCTGAATGGAGTTGCGTATTGCCGCCAGGATTGAAGTAGCGGTGACGAGATTAGATATAACCATCTGTCCGCTTTTAACATTTTCCATGGTGTTGTCGTATAGATATCGGTCAGAGTCGAGCAAACGACGAACTTTTCTTGCGTCGCCCTTATCGAGCAAGCTCTCAACCCATCTACAGCAGTTAGCAGTTAGCAGAGAAAGAAATATTGATAGATAATCAAGCTAATACCTGCGAAAAGAAGGGAGGTTTCGTAATGCTCTAAAAATATCATGCGATACTTGGTCAAACTCAAGCAACCGACTCAAAAATATGCTGAGAGGATTCGCATAGAAATGAGACATGTACGCGTACTAGAACTAGTGAGTATTTTACCAAGAAGAGAGTTAAACACTCACTTTAAGGGCATCAGAGAATGCCTGCACACTTTGGATATGATCTCTCTGCCGCTCAAGAAGTCTACTACTGAGGTTCGGGCCTAGACGTAGTGATACATCCGGACCGTCAATTGTAGCGCAAAATATCTTTTCGAGAATTTCATCAGCTTGTTTGACATTGAAAGTCTCGCCCCTTAATAATCGTAGCGCTGTTCCAGGTAACCTGTCTTGAAAGCTTTCAGACGAAGTGGCTATACCGAATAGCAAAACGAAAGGAATGCGATTCAGCCAAGTACTAAACGTATTAGTCGCATCCCAATAAGTAAAACTGCTTCATACCTAAATAGTTCAATCATCTCGACTAGGAGGGTAGCATCAAACGCTTCGCTATCCTGGATTGTTACAATGATCTTATTGGTTTGCGCTTTGGAATACCATTCTTGGAGAACCACAAGGTCATAGTCGAGTGGCTTGGGACCAGTCCTAGCACTATTGCCCCCTCGATCCTCTTGTTCATCGGCATTATCCAATTTGGAAGTGGCCTTTTTGATGAGATTCCTCAGCAGCATCTTGAGGTTAGGGCATTCGCCAGAAGTGAGAACAACAAAGGTGGCATCGGTATCCGCTGTGACTTTCTGACCTAGACGATCAAAGAAAAACCCGTGAGAGGCGATGCTGGGGCCAGCTACAATAAGACCAGAAGGTATCGAGGGCTCTCGCCGATGATGGTCTACGGTGGTCGCAGAGACAAATGATACAAGATTTTCAAAAGTCGTCAAATCAGCTTCTTCGATGGTAGCCTGTATCTGTGAGTCCAGCAACGCAGATTAAGCAGATAAAAAAAAAGTAGATGCAAAGAGTAGATGTCACAAGCTGACCTGGATTCGTTGCTCTTGGTGAGACCAGATGTGGCGGTAGACATGCTCTCGAAGAGGCCATGATGTCTGGGTAAACGCGTCAGTGACACGGCGTCGCTTTGCTGCTCTTTCGTCAAGGGCGGGTTGGGCAAAGACATAGCATTTCCGGTGCTCCATAATTCCAAATGCTTGCTGAAGGAAGTGTTGCCGTCGCGCGAAACACCTGACGTGCAGCTCAATTTCCGCTTCACGCGTTGGCCCGTGACCCCAACCTCTTTTTAATTTTCTCAATCCTCCGTAAGGTCATTCCCAAGACATTTATATATACTGGCGAAGTTAAGGCAAAACATTCAAAACACAGGATAAAAGGTGCAGGAAAATATTATATTACAGCCTCTTGCTCTAAATCAGCTATGTAACATTTTACGTATACACTCTCGTGACCTAGTAATCAACAAGGATAACGAGATCCAATATGGCCATTTCTCAGTCACACCAAGTCGTTTCGCATCAGATGACCACATGGGCTATTTCAAGCCCAAAGCTATACTTAGACGGACACACCCATTGCAGCAAGAACAAGCAAGGCCAGCCCAGTAGCTGTACCGACGCGGACCGCAGCGCCAGTGAAGGGTATCACAGTGCTAGTAGCTGACGGGCTCACGGGATTTCCGGTCCCAGTAGCTATGGTGGTAGTGTTCAAAGCTGCACAAATATCTCCAACCAGCGTGGCAAACTCTGTAGGCTGAGTAAGCAGCGAGAAACAGCGAGTGATCCTGAAGGCGTAGGTGGAGGAATAGACGCCCAGAATCTATGCTAGAGTAAGGGACACATACGAGTGAGCTCGGAAGCAGTGCAGGTGGAGTTTTGCTGGAGACAAGGCACCACTACAGCCTTGATTGTATTACTGTTGGCACAATGACAGGCATAATCCGTTACTCGTGGCACCCACTAGTAAGCAGCGCTTACTAGTGGTCCCGGGCTCAATGCAACAACCGAGCTCAATGCAACTTTTATATTTGTATGGCGTCTCATACAAAATCGACCTTTTTCCAAGTTGAATAACTTAACAATACTACATAGAAATTATATAAGAATTTAAAGGCTTATATATAATCCTTTAAAAATCAATAATATAACTTATTTAAAGCTGATATTTATTGTATTTATTGTATTTCTATACTTTTTATTATTATATTTTATTTAAGGCCAGTAAATACTAAAACTTCTATAAAATAGAAAATTAATATTAAAATTAAGTTTCTTTATACTTATTTAGGTATAAAAAAAAGAAGTATATATATTTAATAATTTATTATAGCGTTGTTGTTGAGTTATTCAACTTGGAAAAAGGTTGATTTTGTATGAGACGCCATACAAATATAAAAGTTGCATTGAGCTCGGTTGTTGCATTGAGCCCGGGACCACTAGTAAGCGCTGCTTACTAGTGGGTGCCACGAGTAAACTGCAATTTGCCTTTTCTATGCCAGCTTTGTCGCATGTCTCCTGTGCACGAAAGGGGTCTAATTAGCGTCAAGGATCTTCCCAGTCATTGGTAACAGAGGATGACAGGCAAGGAAGTGGAGTGGCCAAGCGTCTGTGTCCCTAAAAGATTTCAAAAGATGGGAGCCCTTACTGCACAGGAAGGAATTTGAGCGGCATATTGAGCGGGCGTCTGCGCGAAGACGGTAGCAATGACGGAAAGCAGAGCGAAGAGGATAGCCGAAGAGCGCATGACTAATGGGTGGGCGCAAATCAGGACTTGGAGGGAGCAGTGCTCGGGATGAGTGAGAGGGCAATTGGCGGCAATTAACAGTTACGAGCAAGTCTGGAGCAGTTGGAATGGGAAAAGGAAGCACAACGTGAAGTAACAACAGGAGAAAGAGTTTGGGCAAGATGAGGAACAAAGAAAACAACTGAGTAAACATAACGTATTAGCCACCCAACGAGACAGCCACCCACTGAAGACAGCCACCCACCGAAGACAGCCACCCAGCCACTGAAGACAGCCACCCAGCCACCGAAGACAGCCACCCAGCCACCGAAGACAGTTACTCCCCCCTGAACGCGGACTCGCATCAAATTCAAGATTAATTTTAGCTCATTACCTCAGCAAGCTCAGACCATAGAATCAATTAGCGGATAACGTCCTAGCCACCCGATCGAGCCACCCTCTGAGCAGAGCTCTCGTATGCACAGACTCTCACTCAAATCGTCAATTCTATCTAAAAATATCGTCCTGCATTGGTAGCTCCTTCCAAACCTTCTTCGCGAACGTTATTATACCTTGTAGAGCTCTACGTCTTTCCTTTTGAGCAGCCTCTTTCTGCTCCTTCTGCTCCTTCTGCTGGAGCTTCTTAAGAGCCTCCTCTACCGATAAGACTCGTGCCTTCCCATATAATGTTTTCTCCTTACTACAACGTTGCCTCTTCTGCTTCTCCATAAGCTCTGTATTTATACGCTAAAGAACAGTTTTATTAGCCAGAGTACTTAGAGCAATTTTCTGTAGATTAAGTATAGCTTCTAAATGTAGGGGTGGTGCACCTTGTAGAATTAGATTAATAACTTCGTTAATCTTCTCCCCTATAGAAGGAGATACAGAAATATTAATTTGTACCCCATTCTTATTAGTAAGGCTTGTAAAAGGAGGAGTTTTAGGCCGGATCTTTGATAGAACAATAGAAGGATTAAGGGGAATAAGGCCTGTTGCCCGCTATGCACTAGCTATATTTGTTAAAGATATAGCTTCTTTACGCGTAGCTTGATAATATTATAAGAACTCCTGCTTGGTAATACTTAAGGCTCCATAAAGCGCAGAGTTGTAGAGGTGCTTTTTATAAGCTTTGGCTAAGGGCCCAAATACACCAACATTGAGAGGCTGAAGCCTATGCGTTGAATGGGGGGGGAGGCAGAGAGCCACGATCTTGTGAGCCTCACAATACTCAATGAATTGCATTGATACGTGGCTCTCGTGGCCATTAAGGATCAATAAGCGATAGATTCCTTAGAGTCGTGGCTTCGTGTATAAGTTAAAGTAGTGCAACCAATTAAGAGCAATATCCGAATTTGTCTACCCTAAATCGCTTACTTAGATAACCGTTTCGCGATTAAGGCGTAGGGTTATCCAAGCTCGTTATATTTACTTTCCTTTAAAGATAATATAAGGAGGCAGCCGATATCAATTTCCTAAGACGCATTTAATTAAGGACACCCACTCGCGATTACCTGGCTCTGCAATGAAGACTTTAGCCTCTAATTATAATACTAACACCCTAACCCTATTACCAATTCCTATTGCAATTCCCTTCTCATCTATATTATATTAATCTCCCTTAGAGACTCTATACTTAGCGACCGTAGCTGCATACAACTTAAACTAATCCTTAATAATCTTAGGGTCTTTAGTATCCTTTCGCTTTTAATCAAGGCCTCTAGCGAATTAAGCTTTAAGTTCTGGGTGGTGTTTAAGGAAGTTCTTATACTAGTAACGTGATCCACAAGCTAGTGGCCCACACAAGCAAGTGGCCCACCCCACCAAATAAACACGCGATCGCAAAACGAGGTAATCAGTCAACCACAAATAACTATATTTGGTGTAGCTATCTACTAGCTAGTTACCTGCCGTCTAGGGCACGTACGTGCTGTGTGTTCTGTTGATTTGCACATACTACACTTGCGCACTACCCGTTGCGGTCGCTCAGCCGCTGCCTCTGCTGCCCCCTCTGCCGCCCCCTCTACTGCCCCCTTCTGGGCAGCTTGTACTCGAGATAGCCCTTCTACTCCTAATAAAACACCCCCCCTAGCTATATACGTGCGCCTAGTTACCCTCTTTCGTTTTTGGCGCTGGTTTTCCATACATAGCTTTTGATTTTCGGTTACAAGCAGGACAGTACTTAACATCGCTATTTCGCAACCCTTAACAAGCTAGGTAAGGGCTTGCTCTATTAGGCTTGGTGGGCTATACGTGCGCTATTTAAGATAGCGCCTTAGTAGGACCGTCTGCTTCTGTAGCTCAGCAATATTATAGGGTATTTTAGCTACCCAGGATGCATTTAATCGCGAACGTTGGGGTGATGGTGTCTGATATTCGGTATGCAGTAGTAATAGTACGCGATCTGGATCGTATGGAACTAGGCCAGTAGCTGCAAATCCTGCCCGTATATTATTCTAATGTAGTGCTGCCTACCTAGCCTACCTATATATAGGCAGGAATTCGCGTTTATCAATATGGTTAACGCCGCGGCTTATAATCTGTTTAATAAGGTGTCCGTAGGCCTGCTTTAGTACTAAGAAACAGCCTACGTCTAGTAGCTGCAGTAGATGTGATAAATGCGCCGGCATACAAAGGACAACTATGTGGTAATCCAGGCAGAACCGATTGAATTCGGGCGATACGTGGCTATTATGGCCATCTAGTACTAGCAGCCGATGCGTGCCAACAGTGCGATCCTTTGTATGCTTGTGGAATACCTCTATTAGCCAGGTTAGGCTAATCTCGTTTATTGTTTAACCATTATCGCTAACACCAATTAACCAGTCGTGTGGTATAATATCATTCTTATACTAGGCAGCCTGGTATATTACTGCCTTAAAGATAATAAGTGGTGGAATTGCGATCCCTTAGGCATTAATGCATTTAATAAATATAACCCATTTTTAATTACCTGGCTGTATAGTTCTAGGACGGCCAGCCCTATTAGTTCCAGTAACGACTTTTATAGTTACAATAACACCCATTTAGTAGCCGGTTTTATTAAAATTCCAGACATTGTTATCTAGAATACTATACTATACTTTTGTGTCTTAAACGCGTTTAAACCAGGCCCGAATAAGCACAGGATCCTTATATTTCGCCCGTTAATAGTCATACTTGTAATTATATTTGGATTTTAGATCGTTATGGCGGTTAACGAAATTTCGCACCCAGTTCTAGCCAACAGTAATGGTCTGTCTAGTGCATTGGGTAGCTAAAATACTAGCCATCTGCCGTACGGTCGCAATCCTAGGCGGCATACCGCGTTAATCCATTGATAGAATCCACTGCTTAAGACTCTCTTCTTATATTAGTGTAAGACGGCGATTTGAGGCAGTAGAACCGCGCTATAGTCTAATGCCGCTGACGCGTCGCTTGACTGTCTTTCGGGACACGTCGTATGCCCTCTCAACACCTCGTAAGGATGTAATTTGGCCCAGCTTATAGGCTTAAACACCTAGGTCGACTCTGCCCTCTCAAAAAAGGGCCTCTTACTATTGTAGTTCTGCCATTTAGGTGGTTAAATAACGCGTCGCGTGTTTGGTGGGGTAGGCCACTTGCTTATATAGGCCACTAGCTTATAGATCACGTTATTGGCTAAGCTCCGTAAAATACTTCTTTGCTTTAAGAATATCTTTAGCCATAGATTTAAGGTGCTAGATTTGGGGTGGCCACCCCTAGCTTCTTATAGTATTAATCCATTTAATAATAAAATCCTCCTTAAAGACTATAAGCTTTTATTAGTCTTAATAGGCCTCTTTATATAATCGGCGTCCCTTCTAATAGTAGTTAAGAGTTAATCGCGGTAGGTAATAAGTTTTAGCAAGCTCACGAATAGATTGGTTGGGGTTAGCTTCTAAAAGCTTAATTGCAATTTCCATTCAAGCTTCTTAATCGAGTTTAAGCAGTGCGGCAGCCGTAGAACGCATGGTTGTGGTGTAGGAAAGGTAAGATGCATAAGAAAAGGGGTGATTTGAATCGCGATCGGCGGGTGGCTCGATCGGGGGGTTGGCTCGATCGGGTAGCTAGGACGTTATCGCTAACCTTTTTTATCAAAAAGTTGATTCTATCCTTTTGTGTGCTAAGTTTTCATAGACTTTTCGTATATGCACGGCTCATAAGCCAATCTGGAAGCTCTATACCGTATAGAGCTTGGTGTTAAAGCCTCTAGTCAGTGCAGTAAAGGTGCTAGCGCCTCATTTGGCGCTTGGATATTGTAGTAAACAGCAGCGACGTGGCCAGGAAGCATATAATATTTGGTGTAGTTGATCAAAAGCTTCAATATTGTCGCCGTCTATTTGATCATTAAATTGTCAGTAAAATATCGTCCTTATGTAACGAAGTCTTGTAGTAGATACTATGGTGGACTTGTTAATAGGCTGAGTATATAGGTAAACACAACTACAAGATCTAACTAGTGGAGTAAGTGCCTAATAGATTAACTCCGATTAATTCTAAGATTTACTATAAAGAGAGAACTATCTACGGTAGGGACTAAGGGTCCTTAAATACACAACCGTACGTCTAGGAAACCCCCTTTATACGTAATGTATATATTATCTAAGGCTTAACGACGTCTAACGCGTTTAACACGTTAACTATTATAATAACCTCGTCTACTACTCTGTCACGGAACACCCCGTGACACCTTATACACGTCCACCTGTTTTACCGACTCAGCAATTAGAAACCGACCACGAGACCGCAACTTGCCGCAATCCACGACAATCTGCCGCATTCTGCCATATTCTGCCAAGTCCGCCAAATCCTGCCAAGTTCTGCCAGGACTACTACCTAAATCCTATTCTGCCCCATGCACGTGTTAACTAAGTAATTAAGATAATAATATATACCCTTTTTTCCTATTTCCTTACCTTCTTTCCTTATATAATGTCTTAACTTTATTATATCCCTTCGGCTGGTAGATTTGGTCCTACGGTTATCGATAAGAGCCAGCCAAGAATCAATAGGATCAAGGCCCCGTAACCATACGCGTACTTTTGATTCTGGTGTTCGCGCACGGTCCAACTATCGTAGAACCTTACCAGCTAAAGGGATAGTTTATATATATAGCTTAATAATATCTACTTTACTATATATTGTTATCGCTTATACTTACTCCGTAATATTATATTATATTAAACCTATGCTCTAAACTACCCTATTTAGTATATAGAATAACTTAAAAGCCTCTATATCTATAACTAACCTATATATTATATTTACTAGGGCTTTATAAAATTGGCCTCTATACTTCTATATAGTAGAGCCTAGAAACCTAGTAGCTACTATTAGTGTTCTATTAAAATTATACTAATAAACTACTAGAGTAAACGCAGAGACGTATATACGGCAGCGCATCTCAGGCGCTGCGATATAATAGTAACGGGAAATTTTTTCTTATTAAGAGGGTAAGCCCTAACAAAGACTTAGAAATATCGCTACTATATCTTAATATACGTTTCAAGCTATTAAACCACGGTAATCTCTATCTCCAGCGACCCCTTTCTTCTATATAGTATAACTACAATATACGCGCAACTAAACCATATATACTTTGTAAGTAGGAGGCCTATAATAAGCCTGTTAGACCTTACGCTACCTATACGGTACGTATGGGCTAGAGAGCTTATAAGGCATTCCAACCGCGGTCCGTTTAGTTATAAGACACTGCTGCTATCTTTTTAGTAGTTTATATAGTTAAGTAGGTTATATTAGATATTAAGCAAGAATAAACAATATTATTATATTTACTAAATAAATAAAGAGCCTATAATAGGCCTTTATAGAATTTCTTGCCTATTAAAAAGCCTAATTTATAAAACAACCAAGTCTAAAAAAGAAAATTAAAGAAATTCGCTAAAACCTACTGTTTGCTATACCGTTACCCCTACCTATTCCTACTAGTATTAACTTATAAATACTAGGTAAAAAAACACGTCTAGAACTAGCTCCTTAACCCTAAATTTACTAATTAATACCTTTATAAAGAAGCTGTAAGATATATTACTTAGGTATATAGTAGGGAGTAGGCAAGCCAAGTATAAGTTATAAGGAGAGTCGGTAAAAGAGGACGATATGGTAAAGAGTATAGCAATAGCCTTATATAGAGACGAACTAATAAGGAGGATAGGAGGGCTGTAAGCCTAAAGAGCTTATAAGGAGGTGCCAAGGGCTAGCTAAAGACTAGCCTTAGCAGCCCCTAAAAGCTCTTAGGTGTATACCTAAGTAAAGGTTAAAATAACCCTTATAGAAGCTAACTAAATATCTCCTTAACCCCCACCGCCTGTTTAGGTAAAAGAAATAAACTATATTTCTTTTTTAACTAACTTAAGAATAAGCTAAATAGTAATATTAATTACTACGCCATTCCTAATAGTTAGCTACGTTATACTATAAGTCGCTTAAGAGAAAATGCTATAGAAACTATTTACCTATTTTAGCTAAACACTATAGAAAAACTAGTTGCTATACTAAAAGTATTTTATAGCGACCCTAACTAAACCGCTATAGTATAAAGGAAATTAAATACTATAATATAAGGCTTTAAAAACTTCCTATTATAAATCTGCCTTAATTAATCGCTTAATAGGATATTTAAACCCTAAATTAAAAGTATCCCTTATAGGAGTTAGACCGTTAAATACTATTACTACTTATACTAATATTATTAACGACTTATATAATGGCTTACTATATATTATTCTAAAATATACACCCTAATATTTTACCTCTAAACTATTAGCGACTTAGTTAATTATGGCACTAATATAGTAATATAACGCGCGCAAGCCTATATAATTAGGGGTCTATATAATAAAGCTTTATAGGAAATATTATAGTTATAATAAAGCCTTATAGAAAATACTACGGTAAACTTATTAATGGGCTAGGTATATAGGTAAATAAGAAGTTAATAATATAAATATAACTAGTGGAGTAGATTACCTAATAGATTAACTCTAATTATATTTTAAGATTTACTATAAAGAAGAGAACTATTTAGGTAGGGACTATAGTCCTTTAAATATATAATACTATGCCTAAAAAATGTACTAAGTACGTTGGTATATTAGTATATTACGTTCTTATATTCCTATATTTCTACGTTTTAAACTTATAATATAACTAGCTATATAACTTAGCTACTCTTTATTCTATAGCTTAATTAGTTCTAGCGCCTTCTATACTATCTTAACTAACCTATTTATATCTCTTCTTAGTAGTTCTACTACTGCTAATATAAGGTCCGTAATATTAGCCCCTTCTCTTTGTTTTTATCCTTAAAGATATCTCCTATCTCTAAGTTATCTATTAGAGGTATAGCATTCCCATCTTTATTTTAATAACCTTTATTATTTCTAATACCTTCTATTAAATCTTCCGCATCTAATTATTATAACTAGCTTATAGTATTTATTCTCTTATTAGGTAAACTAATACTATTATATTCTTAATATATAGAGAAGAAGTTAGTATATATTATAATCGCGGCTTTATCTAGTTATTAACCTTCTTTCTATACTAAGTGTACGCGAGCGAATATGTAATTGTCCTATAATATTTAATCCGTCTTTAACGCTAAGTATATATATTTTATTATTCTTTATAGGCGTCTAATGCCTTATCTAATTTATTATAGGGTTTTATATTTAATTTAAGGCAGAGCGCCTTAAGGGTAAACTCGCCTATACTTTTAAGAAGCTTAAACGTTCTTATATTGCTAAGTAGTAGGCCCTTTAGGCTTAAATTAATACGTTTACTCGGTTAACCTTAAAAAGGTTTATAAAAGGGCCTGTTTAAAGGAGTACCGCCTTATTAAATAAGGTTTAGCTAAACTTAAGGCCAAAAAGGCCAAAAAGGCCAAAAAGGATTTTAATTAAGAAGAGGCGGAAATAGCTAGTACGCTAGTAGTAAATCCCTCTAGTTCTATAGCTTTTCTATTACCTTTAACTAATTCTTTTAGTTTTGGCTCCTTTTTAATATTACCTAACCTATTTTCTTTTAGTACTTCTATGCCTTTCCTATAGCATTTTTTAGGGTTTATAATAGTTTTTAGGTAGTCTTATTATAGCCTATCTACTTAACTTTATACTATATTTTATTGTTAACATCTTTATAATTAATAATCTTTAAAACTTATTTTTTGTCTTTTTTTAATATCCTTTATATATATTTACTTTATAAACTAGCGGCTCTATATCTCTATATACTGGCTCTAGTATTATAATATACTATATAGGGTAGATCTTTATCTTTACTAGTAAGTTAAGTCTATATATAACTTCTAAAATCTTAGCTATAATTTTGAATAATCCTAGCTTAATATAGTCTAGCTTTTTATTTAGTTGTTAACTTATAAATTTTTTATATAATAGCTATACTTTATCCCCTTCCTTAAGATCTAGTCCCTTAGATTTCTTAATATTATAGTACTTATTAATTTTTTTAATACTATTTTTACTATAAAGTAGAGGTCCTTATAAAGGTTTATTAGTCTCCATTTTTTTACTTTACTATTTAGCTTATTTTCTTCGCTTATTATTATAACAATAATATTTTAGGCTTATATTTATAATTTGCCTAAAATAGTAATATATCTATACCTTTCTATAGTGTTATATTATATATAAACTGTATAACTAGTAGTAATAATATAGCGGAGCTGTCTATAGTATTTTTTATATACCCCTAAGAGTTACGGCGGCCTTTATTAATACCTATAGTATTATAAAATGCGGCTACCTAGCCATTAATACGTCTATAAAAAAGTATGTAAAGAGAGATATAACACTCGCACGTTTATTACAGCCTAACTATTTTATAATTCGCGATTAATTCCACTACTCTTACTAGTTAGATAACGTATAATTATAACTAGACAGTATAAACACAGATACTTATAAGTACGCTTAAGTGGCGGTAGAATATAAGTAGAATGCCTATATAGTGCCTTTATACGGTATACTATATTAGAAAAGCGTCCTATTATTATAATTATTACTTAGAGTAGAGATATTTAAAGTAACTAAGAATATAAAGGCGCGTAAACCAATTTTATACAAGACTGATAATAATATATAGTAAGTTAACTAGATAATTTTAGATATTACTATACAATAACACGATAATAGCTAAAGTATATTATATAATCCTTTTTATTTAGAGTTTAATTACGCCTTTTTAATATAGCTATACCGTATTTGCTATATAAAGGGAGACGTTAACGCACTAGTTAAAGACACCTACCTTAGCCTACTTTATAGCCTACTTAGCTTCCTATTATATAGTAACCGTCCAGGCGCGGACGGTCGGGGCGCTAATCCCAAAATGGCTTAGTATACGCGAGGTCTTGGCGCCCAAGATAACTTCACTCTTAATTGACTACGTTAACCTTTAACACCCTATCGCTTAATTAATAAGCGAATCTCTAGTAAGCTAGAGCTTTATATTAGCTATATACGTTATAAAATAACTTATATACTAGATTTTTAATCCAATAGCTCTTATAGAGCATCTAACATGCCTCCTAAGTAAGTAATTTTTTAAGTTATATAATTTTTATATATTTTTAGAAACAAAAGGCCTTTAGAACTATATTTTTAAATTAATAAAGATCTATTTTTTCTTTTCTTAGTTTTATATTATATTGCTTACCAGTTTCTTAGTTATTTTAATATATTAGCTTTAAATTAATGATTTAAATTTTTAAAAATTTGCGAGAAATTTATTTCTTGGTTTTATATTATACCGCTTACTAATTTCTTAGTTATTCTAATATATTAGCTTTAAATTAACGTTTTAAAATTTTAAAACTTTTTAGGAAATTTGTTTCTCGGTTTTCTACCCTATTAATTACTTAATTATTGGATTTTCTAACATCCCAGGCTTCCTTTCTTACTAGGAAGAATTATTTAATATACAGCCTATTACTTTATTTACTAATATTTTTTCTCTTTAATTATTTTTTCTTTTTTTTTCTTATTTTTTCTAAGAATTATTTTAAATTTTGGGTATTAGATCTACTAGTACTACTATAATTACTGTTACTAATAAGGCAGCATATAAGAAAAGATAGTTATTAAAAAAGCCCTTAAAGGTATATTTTTTTCTTAGTGGCTTTAAGAATATACTAATTTTATCTAGAAGCAACAAGATAAAGACCTTAAGGAGAAGTTAAGGTAAGAAAGATTATATTTTTTCTTAGTTTTTCTAACATTTTAGGGCTAGCTTTTGGTGACATAAGGATATAGATCCTAGATACTATACTTATCGCGTCTAGAATATAGTAAGTTTTTTGCTATTTTTTAGATAAAAAATAATTAATTTAATATTTTTTAGCGTATGCCTAAAAAGGTGATTAATGGTACTAAGGAATGTAATACACTTCCTTATGGCTATAACTACGAAGTATATTATTAAAAATTCTAATAATAGTAATATAATTTCTTACTTTACCTAGGAATCTATTCTGGAGCTTTAGTATACAAAAAAAGGGCTTTAAAAGGTAAGAAATTTAGTTTATTTCTTATATATTTTAATAAAACTACCTTTTTTTAGGGAAATTCTAACCTTAATAAAAATGAGAGAATGCCTAAGGCCTTCGGTAAACATAGATCTTGCCTTCTTTCCTTTTTTAAGATTCTTTTTAGTGCTTTCTTAGTTAATAAGGTATTTAATTCTTATTTTTTCTGATATTTTTTATTTTTTAAGTAAAATTAACTAACTTCTCGGATTTTCTAATAAGATGCTTAATATTAACGGTGCGCGCGTTACTACCTTAAAGAAGGTTTTAAAAACTAAGTCTAAGGGTGGTCTTTAACTAGGTACGTAAAATGGCTTATTTTTCTTAAAATTTACTAATAAATCTTGCTAACTTCTTATGAATTTCCAGAAAATTCTAATTCCGATTAGTAGCTTAATATTCTTAGTTATACTAAGAATATAGGGTTTTTTATTTTTATCTTTTTGGTTAATTATATATTGCCTTAGTTTATTTTAAGGAGAACATCTTAAATTTTCCGAGATTTCTAAAGGATTTTCCTATATAATCTGCAAAATAGAGTTTCTTTCTCTAGCGTTAGAGGTTATTAAAAATTTTTAATACCCTTCTTTATTTCCTTAGATATTCTAATAAACCTCTCTGGTTTATGGCACTTATATAGGATTATAGTACCTAAGTAGTCTCTTAAAATTTAGAGAATTACTTAATAAAAAGTCTTAAATTTCTTTAAATAACTTTTATTTATATAAAGCTATAGTAATTAAATACAAGCAATAGGGTTATAATATTTTAGAATATTAAAATTCTACTAAATACCTAATTATAGGTAAAGTATTATTATATAGTATTATATAGTATTAGAATATTATTAGAATGGTATAAAACTTTATTTTTAGATAAAAAAAGGCTTTATATTAATGTTTTATAGCATTTTAGAAGTTAATTACTTATTAATTAACCTTAAAATATCTGTATTTAGTATTATATTACAACTTAATCTATTTAGCTCTTTTTTATCCTCTACTTATATAGACTATATAATAACCTATTAAGAATTATTTCTANGGNCNTTATAGTATCTTATANAGTAATNNTATAAGCTATAGCCTATATAGCTATAGTAAAAGAGTTCTTTTACTACTTTTAAAGCTACTATATAAACTTTTTATTTATTTTCTTAATAATATAATTATTTATAACTACTAACTCTAGCATACTACTTAGTCTTTTTTACTATTACTTTAATAGTAATAAACTTACGATATAATTGCCTAATAAAGAAATCTTTAAAATAACCCTAATAGAGTTTATATAAGCTTTAAAGGACTATAGAAACTGTCGGGAATGAGGCAAGCGGTCGTCACGTGACGCCGCGGCACTAGCGTGGCGAGGAGTCTTAAACTCCTTGCCCTTTCTCATTCTAAGGAACAAGCTTTATTAACCAATATTACTATAACCCTACTCGAGTAGTTATTATTGGTAAGTTACCCTATATAACTAATACTGATTAGTAGTTGAATATATAGTTAACTATAGAGCAGCTAGGTTTTTAAATAGAAGAGACAGTCTCGTATAGGGGTGCTATATGCGCTTATATGGAATAGATCCTAGTAATACTATACTATCTTAAACTTACGGAAAACTAGTAATAGAAGTATTACTAAGTACTAGGAGATACTAAGTTGCGTTTATTATATAGAACAACCGCGTTTACGAAGATTTAGTTAAGTACTTTAGGTTAGAAGTGTTACTAAACCTATAGTCCTAAGTTAACGTCTAAAACGCGTTAAACGACGTCCAAAACGCGTTAAATAATATCTCAAATTGCCTACCTCTTAATAGTAAACCTACAAGATCCTATAAAACCGAAAATCCTACCTACCTTTAACGTACGACACCCCGTTAATTTATACCTACTATGGCGTTAACCTATCTAAAGAAGTACAAGAAGGATATTAACCCGGAAATATGGAATACTAATATAATTAACTTTATAAACGCTAAGCAATAAAACCTAAACGGATTCTTATTATACCGTATAGTATACTATAAAGACAGTAAATATAACAACACTATGCTATAGTACTATATAAGGGAGAACTTTATTAGATAGATAAAGGAAACGTAAACTCCTATAAAGAAGGATATTATATAAGACTTCTATAACTTCTTACGGGAGTATAGAGTATTTATACTTATAGATAGAGGTACTATTAGAGACAATATTTAGGAGTAGGTTATTAACGTAAAAGAAGAGCACGAATAGACTCTATAAGAGATTAAGCACCAACTACGCACTATAAGGAAGCTCAACTTATAATAGAATCTAAGTAATATACCTCTAGAGACGAATCTACCTCCGCCCTTAACTCCTCTATATCCAATTTAATCTATGGCTTTAACGTTAGATACTATACCCTAATAAGAGTAGGTATAGGATCCTATTGCTCCGCGATTTAATAACCTTTAGACTCCACCGATTAGACCTATGTCCCTACTATAGCCTATAATATAACTCCTACCTTCTCTATCTTAATCTTAAATTAGAGGCGGTTTAAAATTGCTTATAGAGCTTGCGAAGCTCTATTTAGATTAGGAGAAGAAGTTTAGTAGGGAACTATATAATGTCCTTAATTCGAAACTATATATCTTCTATAATTATTGCTAGAAAGTAGGAATAGAGTTTAATTAATACTACAACGCCTATTCTATTATGCTTAAGGGCCGAGCTAGTACCTTCTATTATAACTATTTGGCAGGAAAAGGATACGATTTTGACTACATAATATATAAGTTAAGATGCCACTTTAAAACAGAAGAGAATAAGCAGCAGTATATATTAGAATAAAGAGAGACTACCTTTCTAAGGATTATTGCTATAAACCCAGGTGTCCCTCGGCTTAATTAGCTTTAAAAGCTCTTTAATTAACTTTAGATAATTTAGCGTAGTTTATCCAAATTATATTAAGAGGATTTCAGCCTATATAATTAAGTTATTAGCGTATACTAAGGCATTAAAGAATGCAACCTTATACTCTTTAATCCTGTAAATACTTATAAAGGAGTATATACTTAATTAAGATCTTCTATTAATACCGCTTTACGCTCTTAAAAAGTATAGCAATTTAACGCCTAACTCTAACCTACTTTAATTGACCCACCTAACTAATATAATTATAACTAAACTAATCGAATATATAGTGGCCGGGGTAAATAATATAGTAGAGGGTATAATTAATAACTATAAGGTAAAGGTGGAGGCCCTTATAGAGGTTTATTTTAAAGTAATCGCTAAAAGAAGTGCTACGTTTATAAGAAACCGAATTACTAGTTAACTAGGCATTCTTTTAATAAGCAAAAGGAGGTATATAATAAGTTTCGCCAAAGTATAAGAAACGTTAGAAATTGTAAGGTTACTATAGCCTACTTTTAAAGCTTCCTAGTTTAATATAAAGGCGTAGAAGATTTTAAGGGTGAGGTTAATAAGGCCGAATAGCTCCTTATAGATATAGAAATTAAGGACTACTTACCTAACCAATACTTTACTAAATATAGTAAGGTAGATAGTATATAAACCGTCACTATTCTTAATAACTAATCTACGCTTTACTCTATTACGAAGTTAGATATCTTTAACGAGCTATAGAAGAGTTCTACGTTCTCCTTTAATAACAGATACTCGGCGAACGTCTTTTATAGTATTATGCCAGACACTAGAGCCGTAGGAGTATCTATAGTAGGAGAACCTTAAGTTTAAGCCCTTTAGCAGCTTAATAGCTCTATTTAGATTAACTATTTAATGGTAGGCCAATACACAATTCGTTTTAGCAAGGGTACTGCAATCTCTTTTAGCACAATTAGGGTCCAAACCCCCTTAGGGTGCATTACTTTCTATATTATTCCCATAAATACCCTATTTTTATTTTACATTAGAGATATAGACAAATTAGGCGTTAAGCTTAATAACCTTAAAAATGTACTTGTTTAGGGAGATAATTGGGTACCTGTTATGCGCAAGAAGGGTTACCCCTAGTTACTTCTTTATTAACTAGAAAAGAGTATTACTTAGAGCCACTTAACTAAGTTAGAGTTACGTTAACTACACCGTCACTTTAGCCACCTATCTGTTTACTAACTACTTAGGGTCCTTTAGCGAGCAGGCTATGAAGTTAAGGTTAAGGCGATTAAGCATCTTATAAAGTACTACTATTACTGCCAAATAAACCAGAAGTCCCCTAGCCGATTTAAGTTTAGCCTTAAAGATAACTACAACTTTAACTTTTATATTATTATTAACGTTATATACCTTAGCGGCAAGCTAGTACTCTAAGTTATTAACTTCTTAACTTTCTTCTAAGCCGCACGTTTTTTAAAGGATATATTAGCTAGAAACGCATAGGATACCCTATACAGTGGGGTGTCATAAGTGTCCGTGCTAAGCGAATTTTCAAGACAACCTACTTTATTAAATTATATATAACAACTATATAATTAATTTTAAAGCTTTAAAAAATATCTGAAGTTTATATTATATATTAAATCTAGCCATTATAGCTTTTTTTTTTAGTTTAAAACCTATATGTCTTCTAGAAATCCTATTAGTTCCCTAATAAGATCTATAGTATTTAATATATATATTCTACTACTAGATATTAATTTTTTTTTGAAAAAAAAATTAAATATCGCATAAAGATTTATATTTATTATAACTTAGTATATTTAGAATATTATTTTAAAAGTATAAAAGTTTATTATAACGTTATAAAGCCGAAAAATTATAATTTGTATGGGGAATTGCATTTTTTTCTACTTTTTCAACTTTATAGCCTTACAATAATTTTCTATATTTTTTAAACAAAAATTTAAATATAGGGAGTCTTAGTAACAGCAAATCTCTATAAGATATTAGATTTTTAAGAAATATTTTTAATCCCTAGTAGTAGAAAATATATGCTAAATATAGTAAGTTAAGTAAAAAATCGGTAAAACATAGAGACTTTTAATAAAGGACTATAAGATATAAGACTTTAAAAAAAAGATATAATAGCTAGATTTTATACAGTAATAGCCCTTATAACTATTTTAAAGCTCTAGAATTGATTTTGCGGTTACTATGTAGTAATTTAGCAAAAATATCACATTTGGTGTGGCCTGGGCACGGACACTTATAACACCCCACTGTAATTATGCTAGATTAATATCTACCTAGGACCCCCTAATTAAATTGTTTATAATATAGGAAAGAACTTCTTATCTATAGAGTTTTAATAATAGATAAAGGCAATGGCAATTAAGGTTAAGGAAGTCCCTATTAAGGCATATAATAGTATTAGAAAAGTAGAACGATATTATACGCTATTACGCCGCGTATATAAGATTATCTCTTTAGAACTAAAGGATGCTAGCAAAGAACTTACCTTGTAAATGGCTATTAAAGCCATTAATAATTCCGCTGGCCCAGATAGACTTATACCTACGTTACTTATCTTTGGCGCCTACCCTTAAATAACTAATAATTCTCTACTATCTCCCTCTATTGTGTAATGAGCTAAGGCTATTCGCAAGGTAATAAAGGAGGTATAATATCTCTACGCTATACGCCAGGTTAACAACGTACTAGGAATAAGAAATGGCCTAAATACCTTAACTACGCTCGATCTGCCACTCCAGTCTAAGGTATACGTATAGTATAAAAAGGGAGGGTAGTTAGGCCCATATTAACTTATTGTAATTAATAGTTAAACTTATACTATTTAGATGCCTTACAGACCCACTTAATTCCGTTTAACTGTTATTAAGCCTTACTATAAAGATAATCGTTCTAAGCCTTTACAGGATACTATAGAAAATGCCCTAAAGGAGAACTATAATTAACATGCTCTAGAAGGCGACTATAATTCTAATATAATTATAGTAGATACGCCGCAACTATAACGCGGTAGAGGTCGCCCGAAGGGATTACGAAATTACTAACATCTTATTAATTTTAAAGAGCAATTTATTGCCGCTATTAAGAATAGAGTTAAGCTATTAATGGCCTTTATAACAGCTAAGAAGAAGGCTAACTTTAAACTTATAAAATAGCTCTAAAAGGAAGGTCGTATTATAACTCTAGGAGCTCCTTTTTAAGTATCTAATAAGTAGGAGATCGATGGTCTTATTACAAGAGGAGTCTTTAAATTTAAGAAGTATAACCCTANTAAGTTTAATANAGTTNGNATNTTTAAGTNAANAATNGTTAATAAGATTAANGGTAAAGCTANTAANNCCCTATTTAAGAAATNAAGGCTTATTATTTAAGGTTATAATAATAATAGTAAGGAGGTAATTCTTATATAATCTCCTATAATTTAATAAGCTAGTTAGCGAGTTATTATTACGCTAGCTCCCTCCTTAATAAAGAATAGAATAGTGGTTTATTTATAAGATATTACTTAAGCCTACACACAATTAGAGACGCACCTTTAGCGCTTAATATTAGTATATCTTCCGGAGCAAATTCGCCACCAGTATCCTAAAGATATAATTATGGTTATACTTAAGCCATTATATAGAATCGCAAAGGTAGGAACTTACTAGTAAGCTACCTATAGCAAGCACTATAAAGAGAAGCTTTTAATAACTACTTCTATATTTAACCTCTGCTTCCTTATTATAACTACGGAAACTCTATTTAGAATTATTAGCATATAAACTAACGATATAATTATCTTAGGAGACGACTAGTTTTTAGCTCTTAAAGAAAACAAGCTAATAAAGGTAAATCTTATAGCAAAGCCAAAGGAAAAGCTTAATTTAATAACACTATTACTTTTTAATAAATGCATCCTCTCCCTAAATAAGGATTCTATTGCTTTACGCTAGAAGGGTTAAGGTAAGAAGATCGACATTATTAACGTTAACTCTCTAAAATAAGGATATATAGAGTAACGCGCTTATAAAGCTTATGTTACTTCTATCTATTAACCTAAGGCTTTATTTAATCTCTTTATTGCTACCTAATACTAGGAACTAACTAAGGATAACGTTCTTGCCCTAAATAAGCGTCTTTCCTAGTAAATAAACTATCTTAATCAGGGACTACTCTACATGCCTATTAATCTTCCTACCGCTAAGCTCTTTGTATTTGTTAATAGATTATTTATAAATAATAAAGATTTTAGCTCCTAGCTAGAATATAAGATTATTATTATAAATAAATCTACTAAAGAGAATAACTTTACGATCTACGGCAATCTTATCTATTAGAGCTTAACTAAGAGTAAGCGCGTTACTTAGAGTGTTTTAGCGTTAGAGATATATAGAATAGTTAGCGGAGTTAATATAGCAATTGCAATTGGAACTACCCTAAAGATAATTATAGATTAACTCGAACTTCCCGTTATCCCTATAATTATATGCACCGACTTATATTCCCTTTATAAATATTTAGTTAAGCTTAGTACCATAAAGGAAAAGCGCCTTATAATTAATATTATGGCACTTTAACAATCCTACAAGCGTTAAGAACTCTTTAAGATTTAATAGATTAATGGCTGTCACGGCACTGACCTGACACGTTGTTATGACTTAGTGTTGTCATGACACGAGCACAGACCTAACCCCTGAGCGACGTGTATATATACCGCCTCACCTCCTACATAGATCCTCACACGACATCGTTAGTCAATGATATACAGTCACCTCGTACCTCGTACCTTGACAGTCGGCACGTACTGTAACAATGGCCAAGATAACCCAGTAGATGCGATAACAAAGGCAAACCCAAATAAGGCACTAGAGACGTTTATTAACATAAATACTCTATATATACGAGTTAAAGGTTAGGTTAAAAGGGAGTCCCTAAAAACTTCTTAGTTATATAAGGCCTTAAGATATCTAGGAACTTTAACTAGCGGTTAAAGTTATCTAATTGGTTAGATTCTCTTACTAAGACTTTTTTTAGAGGGGGGGTATAATATTCTGCAGACCCTAACTTAACCTAGCTAATTAGGATTTTCTATCCCCGGGATAGAAAATTGCTATTAGCTTGCTTATAACTAGCGCCTTAGCGGCCCTAACATAATATCTACCTATAACTTCAAGTAAGAAAGCACTACGTGCTAAAAGATAAACTTTAAAATAGTGAGACTTATATTACAATGGCAATAGTAAGTAAGAAGGATTAATATTTATTACGCTAGTTAAGTAGTATTTATATATAAATGGCAACTATAAAAAAAGAGTTACCAGTGTCGGGAATAAGGCAAGCGGTCGTCATATGACGCCGCGGCACTAGCGTGGCGAGGAGTCTTAGACTCCTCGCCCTTCCTTATTCTAAGGAACAAGCTTTATTAACCAACATCACTATAACCCTACTCGAGTAGTCGTTATTGGTGAGTCACCCTATATGACCAACAAAAACCCTTTTTATTAATAATATATACCCTAATTTAGTATAAGTAGAGGTATATATAGTATTTTCTAGTATATAGCCACTAAATCTAGATTATAATAAATAAATAAGCCCCTAACCTTAATAACCTTAATTAAATAGCGCGCCCTTTAAGAACGCGTCCTATAAACTATATAAGCTATAAAATAAACCTAGTAGGTACTATAGAAATAATCTCTTAATATAGATAAAGAGTATACTACTATATTCTCCTTCCTTACTACCATAATTATAACCCTTTAGGTAGCCTTTATTATATTAGTAGAGCTTATCTAGACTTAAGGAACCTAGAAATAATATACTATTAGCGCCTCTAAAGGGCCGTAATAATAGCTATAAAGAGTGGACCGGCATTTATAGGTCCGCTTTATATATATATATTANTACTACTATTCTTATAATACTCTAAGCTATAAGATAAGTTACCTATAAACCTATAGAAGTATATAAGATTATAATCTATATAGGCGACGCTGCTAACTATAAGGAAACCTTAAAGTAGAATAGCTAAGCCTTAATATATAAGCTTTAAGCTATAGGACCCCTAGATACCTATAAAATATAGGGCTATAAAGAAGTTATAGAGTAGTAATATTAGGGTGCACGTTATGGATAAAGATATAAAAGATAGGTTACTATAAGAAATGGGGTAAATAAAGGTCCTAGGGCGCTCTACTATACTAGCTATACCGCCGGTACTAATAGAGGTCTACGCGCCACCTATAAGCCTTACTATTTAAGGCCTAGGGGTTAAGTAGATAATAGAGGATATTATAAAGTAGAATATACTATAGCGGGGCTTATAGTAGAAAGGCTAGCGTAGAAAGGGCTAAAAAGAGGCTAGACGGGAAAAAAAGGTTAAATTATTACTTATTATAGGCGTATAGTTAGAAGAGATAGTAAATATGCTATTTAATTAGGGCCTCTTTCTAGAAGGAGACTACTACCTAGTTATAAGGTATAAGACGACATTTCTAGTAATGTAGTACTTTAAATACTAGGGCTTTAACTATATAGCTAAGAGCTATAGAAGAGAGGCTAGATATAGATACTACGCTAGGTAATATAATACTAGCGAGTATATAGGAGACCTAACTAAGAAGTATATTAACTATAAGATAGACTATAAAATATATAGTAGGGCGTATAGCGTTAAGCAAATATAGTAAGAGAAGGCTATAGTAATTAGAGCCTTTACGCTAATATACTACACTAGTATTAATAAGGCGCCTATAAGCGGATAGTAGTTATAACTATAGTATAGGATTACTACTAAAGAGGCCCTATAATAAACTAAGAAAAGAAAGCTAAAGGAGATAGCTATATAGGAGAGTACTATATAGGTAGAGAAGGTCCCCTAATAGGTTAGCCGGCTATAGATTATTAAGAAGGAAAAAGGCTATTAAAAAAACCCCTCTAATTTAAGTCCTAGTAACTTAGGAGCCTCTATTAAATATAAAGCTTAATATAAAAGTAGAAGTAGAAGCCTAGATTTAAANAGAGGTATTTAAAGGCTTTAAAACTATATTATAAGGGAGTAAACAAACGCTAAAGGGTACTAACTTAGCTAACTTAGAGGGTAGTATAAATCTCTTATATTAGGATACTAAAAACTACTTATAATTATATAGTNTAATANTAGTAATACTAGTAATAGCGTACTACTCTACCTCCCATAGGAGGTAGAGTAGGTAGACCCCTAGCTAGATATACTAGCTATTTAGGAGCTATAGTAAAAGGATTAAGGAAATATAATATATATTATAAAGTCTTACTATCTAGTATATACGGGAGTTGGTAATATAAGGGTCTATTTCTATATAAATAAGTAGGCGCCTATATACTACTTAATAGATATATATATAATTAAGCTAGAGGGCNATAAGCGGACTATTTANATTTATAATATTTATAACCCCTAATAGATAAATAGTAGCNTTTATATACTACTGGAACTACTAAGAGTTAAAGGAGAATATATACTATTAGGAGATTTTAATCTATACTACCCCTTTTAATAGGGTATAGTAGTAATAAGCGTCAATAATATAGCGGATAACCTTATCTATACTATAGCGGCAGCTAGCCTAAGCCTAGCTACTAAGGTAGATATAAAGATATAGGTAAAGGGCATATTGAGGAGTACGCTAAATCTAGTATATATTTCCCCTTAGATTATTAATAGGCTACTATAAAGTTAAAGGTAAAACTATTAGTATAGAGAGTATAACTACTTTTTTATTACTATAGAAGTAGATATAGAGGCGTTAAAGGGGCCTTTACTACCTAGGAAACTGCTATAGAAGAAGGCTAATTAGAAGGTAGTATAGAGTAAGCTAAAGGGCTAGCTCTAGTCTTTATATAGTTTTCTATATAATATAAAAGACGAACTAGACGCGTTAGTAGAGGCTATATACTAGGTAATTAAGAATACTATAGTAAAGATAGTACCTAGCGTATAGCCCTTACTATAAGCCTTTAAAGTGTAGTTAAAGGAATATATAGAGAAGATAAAGGAAACCTAATAGGTCTTCTAGGCATAGAAGGCCTCTTAGTTAATACTGTTAACTAGATTAACTATAGGTTATATAGCAATAAATAAAAGAAATAGTAATATAGTAAGAGGTGACCGGCCGCTAATAAACTATAGATCACCGGTATACTATTAAGAAGTTAATAAAAGACCCTAAGGAGTTATAAAGAATAGTAAAATAGGCGTATTTATAGCGGATAGGAAGCTAAAGGCCCTACTATAAGTTTCCCTTTTATTATTTAGCAGACTATGAAACTCAATGAGAGAAGACCCTATACTATAATAATAAAAATAGCTACTACTTATAAGTAGTGGAAGGCTTCCTTACTACCTATAGAAGGGGACCTTTAATATATTAGCCTTTATATACTTAGAGCTATAAAATAGTAAGAAAGTTAGTGAAGAAAAGGATATTATTATAGCCCTAAGGGGGCTTACCCTAATAAGGCATTTAGGCCTAAAGAAGGTTACTAATTAATTCCTTAAGATATATAGGAGAGGTAGCTAGCCCTAGTACTAGCTTACGCCTCTTTAGTATAGCTATATAGTAATTAGATATTACCTAAAAGCCGTTTAAAAACTCTATTATAATAGTCCCCTAAAAACTATAAAGCCGTTCTTACTATAGTAAAGGCCTACTAGCTAACTACGCTACTTAATACTATTAGGCCGGCTAGATATTTAGAATTATAAAAGAAATAGGTATACTACTAGCTAGTTAAATAGTAGTAAGGCTAGGGTGCTTAATATAAATAGCGCTAGAGCTACTAACTTAATAGGTATATATAGTATAGAGGAGTAATTTAAGCCTAATAGCCTTATTACTTAGCTTTAATATTTCTAGGGCCTTTAACTAAGTCTTTTATAAAAGAATAATCTATCATATAAAGGCCTAGGCTATACCTTACTAGATAGTATAGTTTATAAAGTCCTTCCTTAAGGATTAAATAATAACGCTCTTAATTAGAGGATATATAGTATAAATAATATAGATAAATACTAGNATACTCTAAGGCTTAGCGCTATTACTAATCCTATTTCTCTTCTTTACTTATACGCTTCTACTAGAGCTATAAGGGGGCACTACTATAGCGTTTAGGTTTATTAATAACTTTAATATACTAATATATAGTAAAACTATAGAGGAGAACTATAGAGCCCTAGAAATGGTATATAAAGTATATATAGTATAGACACACTAGTATAGGGTAGTATTTACCCCTAAAAAGTACTACCTTATCTACTTTATAAGAAGCTATAAGAAGTTTAATATAAAGGCTATAGTTAATATATATGGCTTTATAGAAGGATTAGTTAGTAACCTATGCGTACTAGGGGTATATATTAACTTAAAGCTTAAATAGGGACTATATATTAATATTATTAAGGTAAATATAGTTACCTAAATAGCCGTACTAACCTAGCTTATTTTATATAGAGCGCCTCCTTTTAAAAGGCGCGGATAGTATACTCTACTATAGTCTAGCTGGTAATCTTACATAGATATAGTACCTAGTATTTACTACTAGAGTAGATAAAGCCTAAGGAAATAAGTAAAACTAAGCTATACTAGCTAGACGTAACGTAGAACCTATACCTCTATACTATTATAGGGGTGTATAAATTAATACTAATAGTAGTGCTTAAGTATAAGATAGGGTTTTCACCACTCTAAATATACTTAAAAAAGCTAGCTATAGCCTATATAGAGAGAATATAAGAGGAGCTGGTAAGAGAGTATATTAAAAGAGGGTATAATACTATATAAGCTATAATAGCCTACTCGCTCTAGCCTAGAATAAAGCTACTAATATAGCCTATTAGATAAGATAAGCTTAAGAGAATAGTGGCTACTATCTTAGAAATAGATATACAGTTAGTAAACCTATCTAAAGTATAGTATATAAGGAGTAGAAGGGCTAGGGTATAAAAGGCATTTAAGAAGTAGTAGAAAAGGAAATAGAAAAAGTACTAAAGTATACTTACTTACTATATAAGGCTTATAAAGGTAGAGAGTATAATTAATATACTACTTAGAACTAAGTATATAGGGCTTAATAAATACCTTTACTATAGAAAAGTACTAGAATACCTAAGTCTAGCCCACCTATACGGCTATAACTAATAATTAATAATATATATAGNAGTATTCTACCTTANGTANNNTNCTAGCTAGANANAAATATATTACTATACTAGAATATNNTTATATAGAGAGCTCCTAGCTAAGCTAAAGGCTACTAAGGTAGTAGCGGACTAGTTTATATAGATAAACCTCCTACTATACCTCTTACTAGCTAGGGAGCTAGCTAGGGTAAAAAGAGGAGGTTAAAAAGTACTTTAAGAGAGGGGGGCTATAGAGAAGCTTAATTCTAGAAAGTAAAAGAGTAAAAAGGAAAAGTAGTAGCTCTATTAGGCCTATAGTATTTATAGGATATAGTAAAATGTAGTAGAAGTTAGTAGGTAACGCGCCTTAGCGCCGTTATATATAGATAAAGCTATANATAATAAAATAGACGGTAGTATACGTAGTATATATTAAATCCCTATAATTCTATCTATTTTATACCTACCTCTTTACTACTAACCTTCTATATAGCTAGCCTTACGGGCCGCTAGCCTATACCCTACTTAGATAACTAAAGTAGCTAGAAACGAAACCTAGGCTATAGCTATATACTATTATAGACGCTTTAAGTACAATATTACAACTACTTAGAGAAGAGACAGAAGAAGCTAGTTAGTTAATATAAGTACGGTTTAGGATAGAGCCGATAGAGCTATATAATAAGGAATAGTAACTAAGGTTATATAACATACTATATATTAAACAAGAGGAATAAGAGGGACTTACGTACCTCGCGTATAAGACGTATATTATATATAAGAAGGATTTTATAGAAGTACGGTTGTGTATTTAAGGACCCTTAATCCCTACCTAGATAGTTCCTTTCTTATAGTAATTCTTAGAATATAATTAGAGTTAATCTATTAGGCAACTACTCCACCAATTATTATTACGTTGTTAACTTTAATTTATATTACCTACATCGGCAAAATATGGTACCCTACCAATGGCCTCAATGGTTGGTAGTTGACGCAATTGGCGCGCAGTTAAGGGCATTTGGCAACTCAACCGACTAGCCTATGTCGTGTTTTTTTAACACGCAGCCTGCGCGTAGCCTGCGCGCAACCTACGCGCAACCTACACGCAACCTGCAACCACAATTATATTTAGAGCTATCTACCTCTTTTATACTAATAGTATATTTTAAATAATAAACAAAGGCTACTTTAAAGCTATTTATAAGGCTAGTAAGGTAAATTATATATACTTTTTTATATAATCTATTATATTATTTTAAATAATTTAATATAATATCCTAACTATTTTATAATATATTCTAAAAGCATAAGACCTTTTCTGCTCTCCCTACGACAATAATATACTATAAGTATTTAGCTTTACTAGTATAGCATATATATATAGCTAAAAAGTAGCTACTAAAAGTAGCAGATATAGGCCAAAAGAAAGGTAGATTAAGAGCTAGTATATATAATAAAGAAGCCGCAGTCATCCTGTAGGAGAGTATAGAAAGTCCTACACCTAATCTCCTACCAAAAACTCTACTGGCTTCTCTATACTAAAGTCTAGAGCATACATTATAAACTTTATATACTACTCCTCATTCTCAATTAAATTTAATATTACTTTTCCGTTACTATACTAGCTATAGCTATCCTCTATAAGGCTATAGTACTGCTTAAATTATATAAATAACTTATTAGATTTAAACCTTTTTAGCCTAGGCTCGCTAGTTTCTATATTTAGGATAAAGTGGTATACTAGGGCGGAGGATGTATATTCTGCTAAATTTAATAAACTTAGCTAGTTCCAAAAGTTAAATTAGTAAATATTATAGTAGTAGTAGGGCCCTAGATTTTCTAGCTTACTCTAGGGCTCTCCCTTTAAGACGGACTTGGCGGACTAGTCTAGCCTACTCTAAAGCTCTCTATTTAGGACAGACTTAGTAAACTAGTCTAGCCTACTCTAGAGCTCTCCCTTTAAGATAGACTTGGTAGATTAAATAATATAGCCCGGCTTACTAATAAATAGCCTAAGTTAATAATTGCGTTAGTTTCGTTGTTGCTAAGGCTTATAAGGAACCTCTCTCTTATATTATTGCTTAGATCCGCTATAAGGTTATTAAGGTCATCTTTATATAAGTCCTTAATAATTTCTATAGTCGATTAATCTGGTATTAGGCCTATAGCATATTTAATAACTGCGGGCTAAAGCCGCAGCTAGATTCTAAATTGCCATTTTCTAGACATCTGGTTCTAGCTGCCTAAGAGGTTAGCATAGGCTTTTATAACGGGTTAGAGAATAATAATAGGTAGTAAAATACTAGATATGCACTAACCGCTAACAATAGTGCTATAAAAGTTGTTTGTTCCCTTAGACCCAGTTCTATACTCCCTAATTATATAATATATTACTATTAAAATAAAAGTAATAGTGTTACTGGTAAGCTTTTTAAATATATTATAAGAGTAGGGTAATTAGGTAAGGCCGTTTCTTCCTCTACTATAAAATATACCAGCTATACTAGCAACTATTACGTTAAAACGGAAGCGGTTATTACTTAGCTATTAACTCTTATTAGCATTTTACTAAATAGCACGGGTAAAATACCTTTATGTAATCCAGCGCAATAAAATTATAATTAGTTAGTAGTTCCACAATTAGTTCGGGCGTGTCATTAAACCCTAGCCTATATACCTCCCTTATAACTATATAAGCCTTTATAATCGCGTAGTTCCTAAAGTTCCCTATTACGTTAAATAGCTATATATAATATTAAGATTATTAGTAGATAATTTAATATAATATTTCTAGTATATAAATTCCTTATAAGCGGACACCAGGTTAGAAATACGATTAGCTTTTTTTTATACTACTTTCAGCTACTTTAAAATAGCTTCTAACTATACCTTTTTTATTATATCCTTAATAAGGCCTAAAAAGCGGTTAAACTATAGGTTAATAAGATGCCCGTTATAAGTCCCAAAGTTAATTATTAGCCTTATTAGTAAAATGGACCTATAAAGCGCAAATATAGGCTCATATCTCTTAGGTAGGTTTTCTTTTATACGTCGCCGTTATAATATCTAGAGGTACTCTTCTCTTGCCCGTATCGCGGCAGTTAGGTTAAAATTGTTATAGTCTAACTCATTCTCACTTTCCCTAGTACTATCTAGGTCCCCTTTAGATCGAATACTAGATTAGTATACTCTATGTTAAAGGGAAGTCACTTATTTCGTGGACGAAGCTATATTAGGGTTTAGGTAAATATGGCTTACTAGGGAGAATATAAAGCCAAATGTTGGTTATTTATGCGATAAGGTTTGGATTGGGCGTATAAAAGAGTATTTTAAACTAGCACGCAATTATTTACACGGTAAGGTACGGATTAGACGCGTAGGAGAGTATTTTAAACTAATATATAATCGTTAAGAGCTAGAGGTATATTGCGAAGATGCTACTTTTTATAGCGGTGGGCGGTTAGATAGTAAAGAGAGTATTTTATTTACTAAGGCTCGCTAAGTGCTAAATAGTAAAGGAGACTATTAAGTATTGTAGTTAGACTCCGGTTATATATAAAGGTATAACCTACCTTAACTAAAAGATTAAGACTTCGCGTCTTTAACTAAGCTAGTTTTACTACTAGATTATTAACAGATTTAGTAGATTTATTAATATTTAGTTACTATTATTTTATAGAAGAAGCAGGTGTAGACTTACAGTCACTATCCTTATCATTAAAGATTACCCTTTTTGGCCGGAGGCGGCCATATATATTCTATATATTGTTAGCCAGCTTAATATATTATATATAACGTTAATAGGGTCTATTATATGCCTACTCCTTTCTATGCCTAGATATAACTAGACTAGAGTCGCTATTCTTATTATTAGATATTACCCTTTTAAGCTAGAGGCGGCTATATACATTCTATATATTGTTAGCCAGCTTAATATATTATATTTGACGTTAATAGGGTCTATTATATGCCTACTTCTCTCCACACCCAGATATAACTAGACTAAAGTTATAATATTGCTCGTTCTGGCTAGGTTCCACGTGCTTATTCTAGCTGGGTTTTATATACTTGTCCTAGCTAGGTTCCACATACTCATTCTCTATTAGCGCGTTCTTCCTTCCGTTAGCTAGGACGTGGGCAACTCCTAGTAGTAGGCTAGGTAGAGACATAAGGTTAATTATACCAGTTGTCCTCATTTTCTTATTCTATATTAACTTAAAGTAGGGTTCTTACTACTAGTTTAAGTGTTTAATAACGCGTTTTTATATTTACCTACTATAGTAACACTCCTATATTTGCCTAGTTAGTAGAAGGTATAGCTTATAGCTAGAATAGGTTACCTTATAGCTGTTTCTATAATATCTAGGGTGTATATAGATTAATAACTTAAAAGAATGTATACTAGTATGGTATATATTAGACTAATAGCAGTATTAGTAGGAGTATTATTACTATAGTACTTATAAATGACTTAAATAGGGGTGTATTTATTATAATTAGCTGCTAGTTCTAACCGGTTACGGTTAAGCTATAACTATAACCTATTAACTCGCGTTAAGTTAGTAGTTAAGAAAACATTATTATATAGTTAAAGATTATCTAATACTATTTGCTATTATACACGAAACTGTTTTATTTTATTAGCATATCCCTTAGTAGATACGGTATACGTATATAAAAGGTTAAACGTTAATCCCGGCAATAAAAGCAGTAGGCTGGTAAGGCTCGTGTCTAAATTTAATAGGGAGGTACCTTATTAAACCACTTTACCCACCTAGGGCGCTAGCTTTTAGATCCTATACCTTATTCTAGTCTACATATACTAGGTTTAACACCCGTCTTACGTTTAAAGTAAAGCTTATCCACCTTATCCGTGCAGCTCGCTAGTATAAATAATGCTAGGGTAGGCACAGGCGGCATATAGGATAGTAATTACACTTCTATATAGTTATATCGCTATATTCTACACCCTTATACAACACCTAGTATTTCTACCATAAATATCCAACGTCATTCTTCCGCGTTATTAACCCTACTAGCCTATAGTAAGCCCAACCTATCCCCTATATATGTATTGTAATAGCAATTAAATTTAACAGAATAGTAAGGAAAGCGCAAGCATAGATATAAGGATTGGGTATTAGATACTAAGAGCGAGCCAGGGACAGTATTAATATATATTACCCTAATAAGTTTACTAAAAAGAATGGGTATAAACCTTAGGCTTTATCGTCTAATCCCCTTAAGCGTTTTAAGAATGCTGGATAAGTTATAAGAATATCTTAGGTTATATTATTTTAAGACTCCCTCGCCTAATAGTATACTAAGGGGCTCTATTAAGCCGTCTACCTTTATATATAGTAATCTATTAAACTAGTAAGTATTCTAGATAAAGCAGTGGCTTTAAGGCGCATAATCTATACTGCGGTTATAGTTGCCTTTGCCTTTTCTGTTGCGGGTTAAGGCGTAGAGTAAGGGCTCTTTTTTAACTAGGAGAGGTTTTTTGGGACAGCTATAGGTTAAGTATCGCCTTAGTATTAACCCGTTTACTAGTTTTACCTATTCTTATATATATAGAGTATAAGTTATTTAGTGAAGGTAAGGGTACGGAAATAGAGGGTAAGTAATTGCATCGTTCTTAGCTGGCAGCGCAGACTATAAATATAAGTTAGTGACGCTGGCTTAACTTTAAGCAGTAACCTACTTGTTCTTCTTTATTCTATTATAAATAAAAACCTATCTATTTCTTATAGAAACATATCCTTAACCGCACTACGCCATTTCTCTTCATTTATAAGCTAAATTCGTCCTCTAGCTATCTTATCGCCAACGTAGTAGCAAAGCGTTTCGCTTTTAGGGTTAAAGTTAATATCCTAGCCTAGCATATCTACAAATATATTAAAGCTTAGATTATTAACGTGTATATCTAGAGCGTTATTCTTACTAGTCGCTAGCTTTCGGGTTAGGATAATTATTAGCTCTTCGTCAGCTGCCTGCCAGATTAGTATTATTATTATTCTATATAACCTTAGTATTCCCTCCTGCCTTATTGCCTTTAGTATACTAGCCAGTGGATAATATATAATAGCGGAGTATAGGAGTACTAGGTTGCCTATTATAATTTACCTAATAAAAGCCGTTTTGTTTATTTAACGCGTCGCGTTATAGCTATAGCGCTAGGTAAGCTATTTAACATATTTAGTACGTAGGTTCTTAGGTAAACCTAGAAACATAGATAGGAATTCGTTAGAGATTTCATTTAATATTTGCCGTATTTATACCTTACTTATAAGGGAGTGTAGTGGCTATCTAAGGAGCCCGCGCGTCAACATTTTAATTTCAATATTATAGTAGATTGTATTGTATTGTTCGTTCGTAAGCCCTAAATCTTACTTAAGAGTATCTTTAGTGTCATGGCTTAGGTCTATTATTAGTGCTATAATTCCAAAAGTGTTAGGGGAGGTACGGCAGGAAAGACGTCTTAATTACGCGCTAAGACTAATATACAGAATTATGTAGACAGGTATATTGTTTAGTTATTATATAAAACAATTAGTTAAATATCTTATAAGAAATAAATAAGCGTATTAGCGAACGCTTCTTTACCCGCCATACTACCCAGACTTATAACCTCCTATCCCTTTTACGTCTCCATTTATAAGCTTAATTTAGCACCCAGATTCGTTAATACTTTTTTTTTTATATATTTATTATATATTTATTATATTATACTACGTATAATAATACGCATATAGCCTCTAAGCTATAGTGCTATAGTTCTATATACATAAATCCTTTTTAGGCAGCTTAATATATACTAGTAACTATATTTACTAATACTTTAAGATACCCAGTTAGCCCATAACTGGTAGAGCCTAGTTAGCACGATTAAAGGTCCCGACCTCTACTAAAATACTTAATATCCCTAATAAGGGCTAGAATATCATCAGCGAAAATGGAGATATTCTACTATAAGTTAATAAGATTTTAGGTCTATATGGCTTAATAAAGGAGTATCTAAGCTCTTAATACAATCTTTTAAGAGAAGACACAATTAAACCGTTAAGAGAGGTAGTAGGTTAAATTAAAGCAGACCCTTTTTAGTTTACTAAAATATGGATATAGTAATAGAGTCGGTATATATAAATAGGTAAGCATGCTATAATTCTAAAGTAGTTATCCCCTAATATCTATAAGGTCCATACTAGCTTAGTAATATTTTTACCTTAAGGGCTAGTAATCTGCGTGGTATTCTTACTTAGGAGAGTAGGAAAGATAATCTGTTAGGATTAGTTAAAAAGACTAGTTGCTAGGTCTCTAGTTGCTTTAACTCTTAAGACTAATAATTTTCGAACAAAATATATACTCGTAACAGTAGCGGCGAAACTATTAGCTGTATTAGAATAGAATCCCCTAGAGGTTAACTTATTCTTTAAGACCTAAAGATATTAAGATTAACTCATCTATATTATAGACAATAGTTAAGGAATAAACTAGATTTTATAAAGTCAGTTACTATACTATATTGGCATTATAAAAGCTAATAAGAGAGCCGTAAGTATATAATGTTTTCTAAATAAGAAGATATCTAACTACTAATAGATTCCCGTTATTAGAATACCTTGTTTAAATTTAATAAAATATTAAAGCACTATAATACGTTATAAATAAGCCTTATACGGATCTTAGTTTAATTATAGCTATTAAAAATACTTCCTTATTTAAGAATATTTATATTTTTAAAGACTAGTTAAATATAACTACTATAGGGCTTAATAAATCTTAAGCCACTACACTAAAATAAGTTTTTATAAAGCGTTTTGCAATAATCCAAAGACCTCTAAGCACTAGAAAAACGTAGCTTTAAAGGCGTTGCTTAGCAATATAATAATAGAAGATCCCCCCGTTATTGTTATATGTTATACAAACCATACACTAGACTAGTTATTTAGGTATATTGCTTAAAGTAATATATACTTTATAAAATTTCCTAGTACTTCTAACCGTCTTAATACTATCGCTTATATAGATAGACGATATTACACTATATTAGGCGCCAGGGCCGTAGGAGTAAGAAGAAGAGGAAGTGTTAGGGCTCCCTCTTTTTATATCTTATATTTTATTTTTTCATATTGTCTTATATTGTCCTGCTATTGTTCTACCATTACATTATATTGTCCTATATTGTCCTATATTGTCCTACTATTATATTACATTATTCTGCTATTATATCATATTGTCCTGCCATTATGTTATATTATCCTGCCATTATGTTATATTATCCTGCTATTGTATTATATTGTCCTACTATTATATTATATTATCCTATTATTGCCCTACCATTGTGTTATATTGTCCTAACATTGTCCTACTATTGTCCTGCTATTATATTATATTATCCTATTATTATCCTACCATTATATTATATTGTCCTATTATTGTCCTGCCATTATATTATATTATCCTATTATTATCTTATATTATCCTACTATTATCTCGGTACTGCTATATACTTTTTGCTATTTACTAAGATTATAGTTATAGGTATTTGTCGGCTAGGATCCGGGCAGTAACTCTTAGCAGTAATTTTACTACCTAAATCTCTTATAGATTAATTAATTGGCGTAGAGCTGTTGTATTATAGTAAAGCCATGTCTGAGCAATCTATATCGTGATTCTTAGTATAGTGTTATATATAGAAATATTTAATTGTTAGATTTAGGAAGGTGTTTATATTTTAATTAAATTCATAAGACTATAACTAAGGGCCTTTGCGGCGCAGTGGCATGGTAAGTTCTATAATTGCTTTAGTTTAGGGTTGCTTAGTCACTATAGGAAAGTTATAATACTTAGTGTGGTATTAAACTTAAGGTGCCTTGCTACTGCAATAGTAGAGATATAGCAAATTAACTACTTACTAAAATATAGCGCCCCCGTTGCTATAGTAGCCACTATAGTAACAAAGATACCCTATATTTATAAATTTAGATTCTATATACAGTATAGCTTGCGAATTTAACGCGCTTGCCGATTTAGAGGAGCTTTCGGATTAGAAAGTTGCTAGATTAACTAAACGATCGCGTTAGAATTAGATTTGAGCTTTAGCTCGGATATATTCTGCGGCCTTTAGATTTAATCTAAAGTCGCAACTAAATGTTCCCTAAGATTTAATGCAGGGATTTCTCCCTAAGGATCTGGTTTAATCATAAGGTTTAGGAAGGGGTTATAATTTAGTTAAATTTATAAGATTACATTCCAAAGTCCTTGTGGCGTAGTGGTATAGTATATTCTGCCTCTTGCTATAATTTAGAGCTAGCCTAATATAATTAAAACTTAACGTAAAAGAGCCGATATGCTTAGTATATAGTGCTAAGATTTTGTTAAATATATAACTTTGGGCGTTGCGGGACACGTATAAAAATATAAGCTTAATTTAGAGCCTTACTAACGCCTAATTTAATAGGAAACGACCTTCTTTTTTAATATTTTTAATATTTTTAATGCGCGATAAGTGGGAATCGAATCCGCTACGCCTGGGAGTTAAATACGCGACGTCCAATTGCTCAATCTAGCTAGGAGGCTCGGCGGCGATGCAATAGGGCTCAATAACGTAATAAGGCTCGACGGCGATGCAATAAAACTCGGCAATATGATGAGACTTAATGATACAATAAGGCTCGGCGATGTGATAAGGCTCGGCGACGTAATAAGACTCAATAATATAATAAGGCTCGGCAATGTAATGAGGCTCGGCGGCAATATAATGAAACTTAACGATGCAATAAGTCTTAGTAACGTAATAAGGCTTAGGGCCAGGCAATAAGGGGAAGATTTAAGGTTGCTTGGTTACTAATACCTAATAGCGAAATCCAACGGTATAGTACTACTATTAAGGTATTCTAATACGGGTAGGTTATATAAAGGTTTTGTTTGTAATATATCTAATATATTCCAAAAGTCTACCTTTCGCTTATCTTTAAGGTCAAATTTCTAGCCTATAATAAATTAAATGTTATAATTAGTAAGAGCACGACAAATAACAGTATATTTTGCCCTATTATTTTTAAAACCGTTAAATATAAAGTAGTAGGTAGTCCATTAACTTATATCTATTAGTGCCGGCTAATAAAGTGCCTTTAAAACGTACTAATATCAATAATAGCCCTTTTATTTTGCAGTATAATAAGCTTAATAGCAATAGGGTTTCGGTCCTTATAATTAAGCACATTTGTTTAGTAGAGCTAGGTTTGCTAATTATTCTAGTCAGCATTATATTATAGGTTAATTCGATATCTTACACTAATAAAAAAAGGTAGGAGGTAGATTAAATAGAATAATTAGGGTACGCTTTTCTTCGCCGTTAGGGATTTTGTATAAATGTCGCATAGCGTGCGGGTAGGAGCTAGTGGTCGTTAAGACATTATAGGCAGTAGTAAAAGTTTTACACGGGATAGTAAGATCTCAAAAACCACCACTAATGGTTCCCCCTTATAGCAGACAACTACGTATATACGCTGCAACTGTATAATTAGTAGACGAAAGCGGTAGTTATAAACGTTAGTTTATTTATTCTAATGCCATCTTACTTCTTATAACAATTTAAGATATAAAGGAAGCTTTAGTTATGGGATAATCCTCTTATATACTAATTAGGCTTTTAAAATAATAAAGATAGCATATATATATAGTCTATTAGTAAAAAGGATATACCTTAATAGGAATTATTAATATATATTAGGAACGAGAGTTAGTAGGGTTATAGGCTAGATTACTTAATAGGTGTTAAGGTAGTTAGTAGCTGGAGTAATATTAATTTAGACAAAATTTAAACTTTTTAAGGTTTAGTTAGTTATAAGGTAGTTAATACTAAGATAATATATTATAAAATATTAAACAGTTGCATATTATCTACATATATGTATATTATACTAAGACATACTCTTATTACAGGGGGTCGCTACTCTAACTACACCAGCTACGCTATTTCCATTACATTATTATCAGCCTACTAAGTAGGTTGGGCTTTAAACACTTTATAGAACTTATTAATTATTATCCTTTTAGTTATTATACGTCTCGCTAACATAACTATATTAATTGGGTTCCACTTATCTATACTATACGTTATTAACGCAGTAACTACTAGCGCTAGCTATCTAGATCTAGCAGCTCGGCCGAATACTTATACCTCTATATCTACCATTGTCGCCGGTTTAAGTAGATAGACTCTATACGTAGAAACCAAATTTAAACCCTCTCCTCTAACTCTTCGGTTAATAATAAGAAACTAGACTATATTATTCTAGTAAGGACCGCCTATTGGAATATAAAACGCTTTATAGATATCCTCCTAGTCTTTTAGGAATGTTCTAGACTCTATCTAGTAAATAGTTAAATATTTAAACTGGCCGAGCCTTTTATAGAAATACTATATTATATTATTAGTAACAGTTTACTACTAGTCTAATAGCTAACTTATAAGGCGTAATAGCGTATATACCGCTGGTTCGTAACTGCTAAATAGTAGTCTTTTATTAGGATTCCTTTTAAGTACTTTATTAACGTATTTTATAATTCTATTTAGTTTCCTAGAGTTAGTAATTATACTCTAATTCTTCTAAAGTAGATTCTTGTCCAAAGGTTTATCCTATTTTTTGTTATAGAACTCGTTAACTATCTACCTTGGCTTTATTCTAACTTTTATCTTATCCTTCCACTATATATCCTACCACTTATCTCCTACCTTAGCTAGGCCTAGAAAAATAGCAAAAATTTTTAATAAGCGACCGGCTCCCTCTAGAAATTAATCCATATTAAAGACGGGTTCTTTTTCTTTTTTTCCTTTAGCTTTCCAGTGTCTAAAAGCTTTATTTAGCTATTTGAAAGCTTCTAGGGATACTCTATACTAGAGCTTCTTAATATACGGTTTAAATATTAAATTGTTCGTTATATAGCAGTCTTAATAGATGACTAGTAGTAGCTTATTAATCACCCTCCCATTAAACTATCGGTTTTCCCCTATCCTGCGTATAATTAAGACCTTTATAATTAAAGAGGAGTATTCTTTAAAGCCCGTAATAACCTTATTTAGAAGAGAAGAGTAATTAGCTACTCCTAGCTTTTTATATTTAATTAACGCTTTAACATTACAATTATTAATTAATTTTGCATTTGGGGAATCCGTCTAATTAGGGGCCCTAAAAATTTCTAAGGCGGGAATTAGACTTATAAAACCTTTGCTAGTTAGCGTACTAGAAGTAAATACTACTAAAGGTTAAGAGGTGTAGTAGGTTATTTTACTATTACCGTCCTTATAAGACTGGCCTGGGCGTTAAAAGCGAGGAAATACTGCTTAATTATTATACACTTATTTGGCGATTTTTATTAGATAACCTATCTCTAACCTATCTATATAGAACTTATTAGCAAAAATCCCACTAATAATATAATAAGGACCACTATCTTTATAGAGATTAAAAATGGTTTTATACTGTTCCTAAGCGGTCTAGGTTATTGCCTAAGTTTATAAGGTCGTAATTATAAGATACAAAGCCGATCTTAGGTCCATTTTCCACTAGACCACTTTACCTTCTCCTTTATATTTTATAGGTTTAAGAATATCCCTATCTTTATCTGTAAAATTATACTTCTTTATACTGGACTTAATAAAAGCCGTATAGCGTATATAGACTTATAATTTACCTTTAAAAATAAAATTATTTAGTTCTAAGGTCTTAAACTATAATTTAATATCTTTAACCACTTAGGGTAGTAGATTCTGTCTAGTAATGTATATAGTTAGTCCTACTAGCCAGTTAAGAAATTTTCTGGCGATACTTCCCTTAATATAATAGCACTGTGGCATACCATCCATTTAACTCGGGCATTAGGCGTTAGGCGGCTGCGGGTGTTTATCTATACTGGGGGTAAGGTAGAGACTTTTATCTCTACCTTTTTAATTTTTCTAATTAAGCCAGTTAAGGTTAATCTTAGTTATTAACACGCCAGTATACTAGATTAAAAGCATTTAAAGTATCTTACCTAAACCCATTATATCCGTAAGAAAGGTCCTACCTAGGGTTATATAATTAAGAAGAGTATAGGTAATACTAAGCAGCTAATATATCTATATAGCTTTACCCTTTTTTATACTATGTAAGTGGAAGGTTATATCTTAAAGAGTATTATAAATAGTTAATAGAAACGAGAGGAACTATAGCGCCTTTACCTATAATATTGGGTTAATATATGCTTCTCGCACGTTCTTTAGGTAATTAACTTCCTAATTAACCTCCTTAATTTTATCCTTATGCTTATCTTCCGGTTCCTTATTAGTCGAAATAAGGTTAATTAAGGCGTTAAAGTGGCGGCGCTCCTATGTACGGTTAAGATTAATTTCCCCAATATAAATTAGGTTAGGGTTATTATTCATATCCTTAAATAATGTATTAATAAACATTTTGCGATTAGACTTTAGCCATTTATTATACTATCCTTTTATTTTATCCTATAGCATTATCTTAAATGTTTATACTTTATCTAGATCTACGCCTTTTAAGAGCTCTAATTTATCTAGTAGGGGCTAGTCTTTACTACTACGGGTTTAGCTATAAGCAGTTTTAATTATAGCTAGCCATACAGCTGATAATGCATTAGTAGGTATAGGTGGCGTGGACTTTAGGGTTAACGTAGGCTTTAGATTTAACTGCTTAGGTATAGGTAGCGTAAACTTTAGGGTTAACTGCTCGTGACTACTTTAACCTAGGGTAAGTGTGTCTGTTCTTCTCCTAGTTGGCACCAGTTATATAATATTAGGGTTAGAGTTAGACTTAAAATTACCCTTATTAAATCTTATACCTATAAACATATATTAGATAACTCTATATAATATTATATAATCTTATAAATTATAAAGTCTCTTACGCTTTGTAATCTAATTGGGATCTTTAACTCCAATTATAATTATATTAAGTCCGGCCTTCTTTATAGAAAGCACCGTAAATGCTAGGTTTATATAGTTAAGAATTAGTATACTAGTGGTCAGATCTACTATAGTTTAGCTATCCCTGTATTTATCCGCTGAGAAGTTTTTACTTATTGCGGCCTGCAGCTTATTATATCTATAGTAATATATATTAATTTTCTCTAAAGAATCGGACAATAGATGCTTATGCTTAGTTTTTAATGCAAATCTGTATAGAATGGAGGCCCTAGTAAATGGCGTTTTGTTTAGGTAACTGTATATAGCAAAGCTTATTTTATAGAATAGTATAGGTATAGTATTTAGCTATTATAGGGCTTTAATAAATAGATTACCGAGCACCTAGGCAGCCTCGGAGGTTGCCCTTAATTTAGATAAATTGATAGACTGCTCTCTAAAAGATAAGGCGCTACGCTTTTAAACAGTATTAGTTATTATAACCTCCACGCCTCTACGTCTATTGGTTGTTACGTGTCGCTATATAGATTTTTTGGCGGTAATAGCGAAAGCTTTAAACTCTAATAGTAGATCGGATCTCTTAAACACGTGCCTATACTTAGTGTTAAGAAGGTTAAAGACTATGCGCTTAACTCCATTTTATATAGGTCCGGACATTAGCAACCTACCATTAGACGCTTTATTAATTTCGCTAGCACAGTATTAGAGGATTTTATTGTATATTTTTTTATTAATTATAAGTCCTTACTACAGCTTTAGACCACTTATTTATAATAAGTTCTTATTAGTTACAGTAGTTAAGTACTAACTAGATTCTAGATATAGCGCCGCTATTATAGTTAGGGACCCTATATATTTATAAGTGGGTAAAAGCTTAATATAGAATAGTATGGAGTAATTTATAAAGATAGTGGAGCGGATAATATATTAGACAATTAGCAATAATATAATAAGATAATCCTAGCAGTTATAATAAGAAGGTATACTAATAGTGTTAACTTAAGATAATAGCGGATGCTAATAAGAGCAATTTAAGAGTAATGTAAGAAATAGAATAGAATGCGAGTCTTAACGCGAGAAGTAGGATAAGATGTAAGCTTTAATGTAGGCAGTAGAACAAAATATAAGACTTAGAGTAAGAAACGGAACGAAAGGTACGTAGTAAAATAAAATATAAGATTTGCGCTGCTAACTAAGTAAATAATAATAAGAGAGCTAATGATTCTATTCTTTATGTTATAACTAGTTAGTAAAGTAGCTCTAGAGAGGTAGGGAAATAAGTTTAGGACAATTTAAGACATTAAAAAATGTCTAAGATTGTACGAAAAAGTGAAATATAATATAGTATTTTATTCTATAAGTATAAGGTAAGGCAAAATGCATAGCAGAGAGAGGTAGGGGGATAATCTAAGACATTATAAAAGGTCCAAGATTATACGAAAAAAAGTAAAATATAATATAGTATTTTATCCTATAAGCGTAAGATAAGGTAAAGTGNATAGTAGAGAGAGGTAGGGGGATAATCTAAGACATTATAAAAAGTCTAAGATTATATAAAATAAAGTAAAATATAATATAGTATTTTATCCTATAAGCGTAAGATAAGGCTTTAAGATACCCTTTTACCTAAAGTATAACTTATTTTTAAGCTATGTTACTAACAAAGCAACTTTTTTTTAGGTAAGCTGTTATATCTACTACACAGGCAACCTAAAACTAGTATCCTAGATTCTACTTATAGCTACTACGCCTTATATCAAAGATATTCACTAGACTTATTTATATATAGGTCCCGTAGTCCGAATTATATATTAAGCTATCTACAATATAGCTATTATTACTCTAGCCCTATAACACCGTACTCTTATTTATGCACCTTTTTCTTCTATTTCCTGCCATTATTTACTTAATCTTTTAAACTTCTATAGCTACCTAAACCAACACTACAGCCTCTTTATCTTCAAAAACATAACTATATTAAGCTTAGCTTAGCCTTAATTTCTCTTTAAAAATACGGCTACGTTAAGCTTGCCTCAGCCTTAATTTCTCTAAATATACACTGCTTAGAAATATATCCCGCCTTATATAACTACTATAAGCTCTACTTATAATATAGCGTTTAGTGCCCTAGCGCGGAGCGGGCTCTCTTAAAAGCCGCATTATAATGCCTTCCAGAGACCAGATACCTAAAGCTTCTTTAGCCGCTGTAAATAAGGGAGATACTAATATGTAGATCGACGGTGGTATACCGGGTAAAGATAGCCCTAATCTTTATAAGCTAGGGTGGGATATTAAGGTCAAGCTGGCCAATTTATAGACTAACCTAAATAACCCGTTCTTTTCTGCCAAATTATTTAAAGAGCTCTAACTATATTTTAGCTCTCCGCACCCTAGTAGTATATAGGCTTATACTAATATATCTATTTAATAGGAAACCGGAGGTGTTAAAAGGAATTCTAAAAATAAACTTTTAAAAGCCGTTAAAGATAAGCAGTTAGCCTATAAGACACGGGCTTTCTATTTAGTTACTTCGCGGGCTTTAAATTATCTATATTATTGCCGATACCCATTATCCAGCTTAACCCTTTAGCGTTACCCTAATAACAAATATAAGACTTTTGGGCGGGAGCTTAAGTTAAATATTAGTTAGAACTCTATATACCTAAGACCAGATATTATAGTTCTAAATACTAACTTATTTAGTTATCTTAACTTAACTAGCACTACCCTTAATCCTCCCTTTTTTCTTACTATAGCTTATATAGAAACAACGGAATTATAGGTCCGGATAGCTAATATTATCGGGCTCTATAATATTAGTGGTAAATAATATCTTCGCCGTAGCTATAGTCCTATAGCCATCGCCTAAAAATACTATATATTATTATTTAGACGGATAAAGGTTTTTTAGGTACTATTAAGTCTTTAGTTTACAGTTTGGCTGCTTTAAACTCTTTTAAGTCCTTAAACTTGGTATTAAGCTTAGTATTAAGCTGGTTACACTTACGCTTTAGCGTCTAGTTTGGTTGCCTTAGACTCTTAAGTCCTTAAACTTAGTATTAAGCTAGTTATACTTGCGCTTTAGTATAACTAGTTCTAGCGAGAAAATAAAAGGTATACTTTTAGCAGCTATAAAGCCAAGCCACTCAGATTAAATACCGGTAATTAACCGTTAGTACTATAACACGCACTCTTTACACCTGGAAATAATACCACATTGTTTAATATATAATTAGCGACAATATAGCGGAGCTGTCTATAGTATTCTTATACCCCTAAGAGTTACGGCGGCCTTTATTAACACCTATGGTGCTATAAAAGGCGGCTACCTAGCCACTAATACGTCTATAAAAAAACACGCGAAGAGAGATATAACACTCGCACGTTTATTACGGCCTAACTACTTATAATTCGCGATTAATTCTACCACTCTAACTAGTTAGATAACGCGTAATTATAACCAGATAGTATAAACACGGATACTAATAAGTACGCTCCGGTGGCGGTAAAATATAAGTAGAATGCCCACCTAATGCCTCTGTGCGGTATACTATATTAGAAAAGCGTCCTATTATTATTATTATTACTTAGAGTAGAGATATTTAAAGTAACTAAGAATATAAAGGCGGGTGAACCAATTTTATGTGAGACTAATAATAATATATAGTAAGTTAACCAGACAATTTTAGATATTACTATATAATAACATAATAATAGCCAAAGTATACTATACAATCCTTTTTATTTAGAGTTTAATTACGCCTTTTTAATATAGCTGTACCGCATTTGCTATATAAAGGGAGACATTAACGCACTGCTTAAAGACACCCGCCTTAGCCTACTTTATAGCCTACTTAGCTTCCAATTTATAAATTAATAGGAGGAACTAATTACCACTATTCTATTTGGTATATAAGACGAACAATAGCTCTAATTAGAGTGTAAGGTAAAATTAAACATTAAAGGCTCTAAGCAGAGGAAATACTATATTCTTTACTAGGATATTATAAATGTAATTACCTTTCTAATTAGCCATCGACCCTTTAAAGATGCACTAGTATATGCACTAAAGAGACTCTATAATACCGATAACCACTAAGTCTATAATAAGCTATATAGTAGTGACTAGTAGTAGAAGACACAAGGTAAGGTTCCTAGCGGTACTATAGTAGTTCCTATACTTATAGCAGTTAATAAGACCTAGCTAATAATGCACTATGGTAACAAATTAGCCTAGCCGGTATATCTTACTATCAGTAATCTTAACCGACAAGTTTAACGCCAACAAACATCCCCCATAAATATTCTTATCGGTTTTATACCAGTTATTAAAGAAAAGGATAATAATATAAAAAGTAAAGTATATTATAAGGCGATAAGAACTATACTTAAACGTAAGTCCTGCTTTAGTATTCTAATGCTATATTCTATAAACTAAAATATAATAGTAATTAAGCATCTTATAAAAAGCGGCATAGACCTTTAATATGCGGATAATTTTATGCGACGATATTATCTAATTATATATAGAATAATAGCAGACTATAAAGAATAAGTGCTACTTATAGGTGTCAAAAGCCAATAGCACTGCACTATATGCTAGGTCCCCCCTTTAAAGCGCAAGAACTTAACCGAGAAATAATACCCGCTATACACCCATAAGGAGACAAGAAGATAGATTAAACGCTAGTAACTAGAGAATATTCTTCTATCCTTAGACAACTAGGTATACCCAGTAGAATATTTTACATAGTACTATTGCCTATTTAACATCTATAAGGGCATAATAGTAGATGTTCTATATTAGCTTTTAAAGGGTATTATTATATAACTTACCGAATAGGTACGGAAACTAGTAGGCAATATCGTCCAGCTAAAAAGAAAGAGAAGAGGGATAAAGATAACTATAACAAATATATCTGTAGAGGCTTAGCTTAATTAGCGTTTTAGATAAATCCTAGCTTTTACGGGGCTAAAACGGTTTAATAATCTATTATTTAGTAAAGTTACTTAATAGACAGGTAATAAATAAAAAGCCATAGTTTATCAACTTATCGCTATACTAGCCCCACTGCTGTTGTCTAGGGAACTATATACTATGCATTTTACAAGAGCCGTATATAACTTCATTATTATAGCTTAATATCGCATCCATAATAAGAAGACACTACGATATATGCACTACGCCCTATATCGAATTAATATGCTTAAAGGCGTATTTTAAAGTTTCCGTCTAAAGGCAAAGGATTTTAATATAGGCCATTTTAATATACCAAAATTCCATGCCCTTATATATTTTAAGGAAAATATCCGCCTATACGGATGCGTAGATAGGTACTACACTAGCGCAAATAGCAAAGCTAGACACTATTATATTATTAAGGCGTTTTATAACTTAATAAATAAATAGGATTTGCTATCTTAAATCTGCTCTTATAATTTAAGATAGGTAGCAGTACTAGCAATAGAAGACGAAATAGCTTTTACGAATAGTAATTCTATACTATAGTCTTCCTAGCGTCTAGAGGTATAGGTTACTTAACTAATATAGCATTTAGCAGTTATAAAGCTTTGGTGGCCTTTAGAAGATATAAATAGGGCAACAGATCTTATCTAAAGGCGTCTTAGGTTAAAGACGTGGCTTTATATATCTTATATAGCAAACTACTATAAAATCCCAGGGTTTCTAGACGGCATTATGGTATTTATCCAAGAGTATAGGCAAAAACTACAAGGTAAACATGCCTAGAACTCCAATATAGACCGGAAAAAGAAGGATCCTTTATAGGTTAAGCGCCTACTTATTAAAATATATCTATCTATCCACTATTAGAAACAAGACGGAAAAAATGCAACCAACCTTAAGGCCTAAATTAGTAAGGTAGTACGTTGCGTACCAGATTGGCAATGTTTTAACTAGTAGAGGCGTAATTACGTATAGGTCTAAGAGTATATAGATAACAACGACCGTATTAGAAAGGGCCGCACACCATTAGGTAGAAGACTTATAGGCCAGCTTCAGCTAATTGTTACTATTCTAGATATTAAAAGGTTAGATAAGTACGGTGTATATATACAGTATACTGGAGCTATAGTAGAGCTGCTTTAGCCATTAAATCATGGACTGCCGCATCCAACACACGGCATGGTTAAGGTAAAAAGGTAGCCACGCTTAAGCGTAAATACTAGGCAAGTACTTAGAGGTGGTCGCTTTTATTTAATGCCATCTATTCTATAAAGCGCGCATATTATTCTAGCCGCTACTTCTTATCCAGATTTGTACTATATCAATAATTATATTAATTAGGACTAATATAATACTCTATACTCAGACAACTTTCTTAAAGAAGGAACCCGTATCGCGTTATTATATAGAAGCTAGGACAAATAGCAAAAGCAGCTAAGCTAGCATAGAACCTATATAAGACTATATAGGACTATATAAGATTATATAAGATTGTATAAGATTATATAAGATTGTATAAAATTATTTTAATCCTAATATATATTATAAGCTAGCATACTACAGGCTAAGAAAATAGTAAAAATTCATTTACGCAATTGGCATATAACTTTAAAATAATATATTACATTACCTCAATTGCATGTCAAGGAATGTGCAGTTGGCTTTTAAAGTTATTAAGTTAGTTAACTGCGTATTATTTAAATTTTAAGTTGGTTAATTGCATATCAAGGAATATGCAGTTAGCTTTTAAAGTTATTAAGTAGGTTAACTATATATTATTTAACTTTTAAATATATTAAGTTGGTCAATTGTGTATCAAGTTAGTTAAGTTGCATGTTAAGTTGGTTAATTGCGTGTTAAGTTAGTTAAGTTGCATGTTAAGTTGGTCAATTGCGTGTCAAGTTAGTCAATTACGTGTCAAGTTGGTTAAATTGCATGTTAATTACGCGAAACGCGAAAAACAAAGTCTACTTAAATCTTATCCTGCGAATATTTTCCCAATATATACACCTAGCCTATTAACAAGCCTATCGTAGTTCTTGCTATAAGGTTCCGTTATATAATTACTACCTAGTTATAGTATTAAATATAGAAAGTTAAACAATATGCCACCAAAAGCACCAGCTACGACGCTATTAACGGCGGCAACTACTTTAAGGTTAGGTAACGATACTAGTATAGCAGACACTAACTTATAGCAACCTGTAACGGTCGGATAACTATAAGAGATAGTTGACTAGCTAATAGAGAATAATGTAACGTTAGAAAATAGAATTAACGGGATTGGAGCGGCGAAGATTAAGTTACTATTAATTAAGAGGTACTTAGGAGAAAGATTAAAGCTTAAGGGGTTTCTTACCTAAATATACTTTAAAGTTACGTAAGAAGGGGTAAAGCTACTAATACCTATAGATCGAATAGCGTATATAGGACTATTCTTATTAAAAAGGGCACTTAAATAGTTTAAGCCTTATCTTACGGAGATATAAGCGAACGGTATAACAACTACTAATTAAGAAGTACGGTTTATATTTATAAGTTAGGAAGGGTTTACGGAGCAACTTATATAGATATTTAGAGACCTAGAGGCGGTAACTATAATAGAAAAAAAACTCTAAGACATTACGTAATAAACCTTAGTAATTAAGTATATAACGTAGTTCTAGACGTTAGCGATATAAGTAGAGTAAAATAATAAGGCGCTTATAGTATAGTATAAGTAAGGACTTAAGGCTAAAGTTTAGGACGTAATTATCCTAATAGAAGATGCGGATACCCTAAGGGAACTAATAGATTAAGCGATTAAGATTAATAATTGGATTTACTAAAGGGAATAGGCTAAAAAAGGTTAGGATAGAGTTTTATAGTCGTATAAGGTATAAAGCGCGTAACAACTAAAGCTAAGTTAAAAATTATAGTATAGCGCAGAGCTAATGGACCTAAGTGGTACTAAAGAATTTAGGAAATAAAATAAGAAATTATGGAAACCTAAAGGACAAGAATTAAGTAATTAGAGGTTTAAGGAGTAGAGGCTAAACTAGGGATCTTAGTAGCAGAAGATATTTAGGCGGACTCTATAATAAAAGAAATAGTTTAAAGAAGGAGCTTATATAAATTACGGAAAATAGGGTTATTATATTAGAGACTGTAGAAGTGGTTAGAGTTACTATATAGTAAAAGGGATAAGACTGGTAGATAATATATACGTATAGAGGGATAATAATATACTGCGAGGAACAAAAGAATATTTAATTAAAAGTTTTGCGTTTTGTTATAATAACGTATACCAAATTTATAAGGACGCTAAGTATAGCGTAAGCTATTAGCTATAGGAGCTATATTTAGCGGAATATAAAGAAACTAATAAACTAGTTCGTAGATCGGATATTAAGGACGATAAATTTAATATAGGCGAAACATTTCATAACGATAAGGCGATAAAGGCCGCTTACTAGAAGTAAGTAGACCTTAGAGATATTATATAAGAGGTAGAGGATAATTTTACTATAGAATAGGGAATATTAGTAGGGATTAAGACCCTACTAGATATAATGTCTATCGCTTTATAAGACGTAAGAGAAGTAGGACAGTAAACTACTTCGGCACTTAATAAAGGCAAAAGGCTAAAGGCTTAAGATTTTTAAGACGAGATACGAGACGACTAAGATTCTTAAAATGAGATAAGGTATACCTAAGAACCTATAACGGACAGGAACCGATAGAGTAGGGTAGTAGCTTAGTTTAAGAATATATAAATAAGCTTAGGATAGAGTTTCCCGTAGGTATAAGATTCTTAAGATAAAATAAGTAAGATTTAAGACTCTTAAGATAAGATAAAAATACCTAAGCCTAGTTAAACTAAGGTAGGAGTAAAGCTTAAAATAGAAGTAAGCTTAGTATTAAAGAATATAAGGGACTAAGAATTCGGAGTATAAATAAGGACACCTATAAGTAAGAGGTAAGAGACTTCTTTATAGATTAGAGAATCTGCGGCATAAATAGTAATTAGATTAGGAGACAGGTACATAAACCTAAAAGACTTACTAGAGAAACGTAGTATTCAGCCTAAGGATTAAAATGTTAATACTAAGATTAAGAAGTAAAAAGACTTTAAGGATCTAAGCGTAAGACGCAAACTAAAAAAAACTATAGAAGAATTTAGATAAAGGATTATCGCATAGTAAGAACAGAAACTAGATAAGAGATCTAGTATATTGGGATATATAAGGGATAGAGCACTAGTATAAAGAATTACTAATAGGCTTAAGGTAGGTATATTAAGAGCTAAGTGGCTTACTAAACTAGAATAAGAAGAGGATTTAGGGATTCTAACTAGGTTCGAAGAACGACATATAAAGGGCTGTTACAATATAGTAATAAGAAGATATTTCCTTATAGACAAGCCGTATATACTTAAAGGACCATACTAAAAGTGGTATAGACAACGATATAATAACGAGTGGGAAGATTTCTATATATGGTTGGATAAGAAAGTTATTTAGGACTACCCGATTACGGAAAAGGCTATAAGTTATATTAAAGGAGCCTTAATTATAACGTTAAAGGATCTAAAGGAGTAATTAGAGGACTAGAGGAGTAAGAGGTAAATTATAGTACCTATAAATAAAGTTACAACGCTTAGATTAACACGGGAAAGGTTTAAACTTAAGGATAAAGACGAGCTAAGAGTTAACCTAAAACATTAAGTATATTATACATTAGTATGGATTGCATATATAGATAATATATGCAATATATATAAAGCACTAAAAGATAAGAACTAAAAGTACCTAGTAAGAATGCATTAGTTATTAGATAAGGTAAAGTATAAAAACGTTAAGTATATATATAGTTGGCACCTAGTAGAAGTATAAAGCTAAGGAGACTTAATACTTTAACTAGGAAGATTCCTTACGGAAGAATGCCTAGATGGATAATAATAGTAGGAATGCCTAGAGAATACGTGTTTATAGTATATTAAAGATAAGAAGCGAACTAAGTATTAGCTAAAGAGGGACTAAGTATAAATAGAATTAAGCAGCTAATAGTTAGGAAAAGTAGAGGCCTATAGAACTAGAGGGAGCTAGTAGTAAAGCCTTAGACCCTTAAAGGAATTTAAAAACAACACCTAAATTTATAAATTAAATGGTAAGATTAATAGTTCAAAGTGCTAATAGATAGTAGAGTAACGCGAAACCATATCTTACTAGTAGTAGTTAAGAGAATAGGATTACCTTATAGATAAAAGGAGTAACCTTATTTATTAGTTACAATTTTAGGAGATCTAATAGCCTATAGAGGAGGGATTATTAATCTTAAAATAGGACCTATTTAGATAACTATTAAAGAAAGACAAATTAAGATATCTTTTAATATCCTACCATTAGGACAGGATAAGGTAGTATTAAGTATGCCTTAGTTATAGGAATATAATCTAAAGATTAATTAGATTACAGGTTAGGTCAATATTAAAAATACTTAATGCCGTAAAATGCGATAATAAGCCAAGATGGTATAGTACTAAGTAGGGGCAACCTATAAAGAAATAGAGAAAGGACTAAGTTATATACTAAAGAGATACCATAAGTATAGCAAGAAACTATAGTTACTAGAAAGTAAAAAGCTATTAGATTATATAGTATAGGACTATAAGATAGAATTAAAACTAGAAATAAGTCTAAGGTTCTTTCCAATCTACAAGCTTACTAAAGAAGAGGGTAGAGCATTAAAAGAGTGTATCTAGGAAAATCTATAAAAGGGATATATTAAACCATTACAGTCATTAGCGGGTTATCCAGTACTATTTATACTAAAGAAGAATGGCAAACTAAGGCTATATATTAACTATAGGCAGTTAAACAGCATTACTTAAAAGGATAGGTATCCTTTACCTTTAATTAGCAAAATCTAAAATAGAATAGGCAATGCGCAAATCTTTATAAAGATAGATCTAAGATAGGCGTACCATTAGATCAGAATTAAGGAAGGCAATAAATAAAAGGCAGCCTTTAGGTTAAAGGAAGGACTATATAAACTATTAGTTATACAATTTAGGCTTATAAACGCACTAGCAATGTTCTAGAAGCGCATTAATAACGTATTAAGAGAACACTTAAATAAATTTATTATAGTATATCTTAATGATATTATTATCTACTTAATAACAGAGGAAGAATATGGAGAGTATGTTAAATAGGTCTTAAAGAGACTATAAGAAGAATAGATGCTAGTAGTAATTAAGAAATGCAAGTTCTTTACTAGGAAGACTGATTTTGTTAGATTTATTATTAAACTAGGCCAACTTAGTATAGATCTAAAGAAGATTAAGGCTATAGTAAATTGGCAAGAACTAGAGAATATTACGCAGTTAAGATCATTTTTAGGGTTTTACAATTACTATAGAAGGTTTATAGCGCAATAGTTAAAGAATATTAAACCATTTACGTAATTAATAAAGAAAGAAGAACTATAGGTATAGGGAAAGGAACAGTAAGAGCTATTTAGGAAAGTTAAAAAATTATTTACCTAGAAGCTAGTTCTTAAAATCTATTAACTAGGACTAAAGATAGTTATAAAGACAGATGTATTAGACTATATACTAGGGGCATACTTTATATAAAGGCATTAAGATAAATAGCACCTAGTAGCATATTACAGTTGGAAGATAACACTACTAGAGTTAAACTATAACATCTATAATAAGAAGTTATTAGGTATAGTTACAGCACTAAAGGAATAGAGAAACTATTTATAGTTAAGACGGATTATAAGAACCTAACAGAATTTCTAATAATAAAGGAACTTAACTAAAGATAGGTTAGATAGGTAGAAATGCTTATAGAATACTATTTTAAGATTTAGTATACTAAGGGTACAGATAACACAAGAGCAGACGCTCTAAGTTAAAAGGCTAAACTATAAAATAATAAGAAGCCATTAGGGGCTTTACTACAAAAGGATATAGACGGATTAATTAGGTATAATTATCCAAAAATTATAGCAACTTAAGAAAATAATAAATTAGGAAGAGTTTACAAGATACTAAAGAGCTTTTAGGTATAAAGAATTCTAAAAGCATAACTAAAAGATCTATAGATAGATATATACGAAAATTAAGAAGTAAGGTACATCCTAAGAAGCATATTAGAGCAATCTATAGAAGAATTCCATAAGGGATTAACTTAAGGACATAATAGAGCTATAGGCTTAGTGTTAAGACTTTAAGAGGAATATATTATTAATAGAATCTAGGGCTTAACGTAAAAAGTTATAAGAGAATATCTAGATTACTAAAAAAAATAAACTAATAAGGCATAAGCCGTATAGAGGGCTATAACCTATTAAAATACCAAAGAGACCATAGGAGGTCATATTATAGGACTTTATTATTAAGTTACTAAAGTTAAGAAATCCTATTACCGGATAAAATCATAACGCGATCTTAGTAATAGTAGATAAGCTTATAAAGTAGGGATACTTTATAGCATGCATAGAAGAAATATTAGCAAAAGATGTCGCTAGAATTTATATTAAAGAAGTATTTGCAAAATATGGAGTATTAAGTAAGATTATATTAAATAGAGATCTAAGATTTGTAGCAGTATTCTAGGAAGTATTCTTAGCAGAGCAAGAAGTTTAAGCAGTAACTTCTACTATATATTATCTATAGACAGACGGTTAAACGAAAAGATTAAATTAGACGCTAGAGCAGTATTTAAGGCATTATATTAATCACGTATAGAATAATTAGGTATTACTATTACTAGTTATATAGTTTATATATAATATAATACCACAGAAAGGCATAGGCATATTACTATTTAAGGCAAATTACGGATATAAGCTAAGAACATCGTTATTACTACGGTAAGTAAGGAAAATAAGTAGTATAGCTGGAGAGGGGATAGGGACGTTGATAGATCTTTATGCAGACCTTATAGGATTAGTAAAAAGAGTATAAGAAAGAATAAAGAAGTACTACAATACTAAGAGATCTAAGGGACTAGATCTTAAGGAGGAAGATAAAGTATGGCTACTATATAAAAATTTTAAGAGTTAANNACTAAGTAANAAGTTANACTATATNAGACTAGGACCTTTTAAAATTATTTAGAGGATTTTACTAGTTACGTTTAAGTTAAACCTACTAGCTAAAATAAAGATCTACCCTATACAGTATATTATAATACTAGAGCCAGTACATAGGAATATTAAGCCACTAGTTTATAAAGTAGACACGTATAGAGGATAGGAAGAAGACAAATAGCAAGTTTTAAAGATTGTTAGTTATAAGGACATTAATAACAAAATATAGTATAAAGTTAAGTGGATAGGCTATAATAAGACTACCTAGGAGCTACTAGAGAATTTAAAGAACGCTATAGGAAAGGTATAAGAGTATTAGAAGAAATTAGGTTAGGTAGCATTAATAAAGAAGAATCGCTAAAGAATAAGTTACCTAAGGGGGATCTAAGAAGAGTAGTTGCCGAACTACTTAAATCTATTTCCTTCTCTATTAGAAAAGAATCTGTTCTTTTATTACCAAGTTCCTATAGACCTTATTTTATAAGTTTCTACTCCTTAAAACGGACCTTTTTACGAACCTTTTTAAGACAGAGTAAATAAGTAGACGCCGTAATATAAGTATCCAGGGCCTTCTATTCCGCGTTCCGAGAACGTTCTAACTTAGTAAGGGCTTAAGATAGTTTACTATCTAGCTGTACAGCAGCAGATTAAATATAAGACCCTTAGATAAATTAATTAGGGAACTAGATAACTATTAAGAGTAATAGGTCGCGTATATTTAGTATTAGAGGTAGAGCAAACGTTATAAGACAAATAAATATTTGCTTTAGTGCACTCTAAGTAAGAGGATAATTGTTATAAAGATGGGTTCGCCAATATAATATAGACTAACCCCTCTTTTAAACAGCAAGAATATAAAGACGGTATAATATTATTAAGGGATAATATTATAGTAATAATGCGAGTACGACGTTGGGCGTATAAAGAAGAAATTGCTTTAGGTATAATAAGTAATAATATTAACTAAATTAATTAAATGGATATTACACCTCTAGTAAACAACTTAGAGATATTAGGAATCTTTAAGGACAAAGATAAAGAGGAGGAAGATGGTGTTACGGACGCTTTAAGTATAATATTATAACTACTTAGAGAAGAGACGGAAGAAGCTAGTTAGTTAATATAAGCACGGTCTAGGATAGAGCCGATAGAGCTATATAACGAGGAATAGTAACTAAGGTTATATAACATACTATATATTAAATAAGAGAAATAAGAGGGACTTACGTACCTTATATATAAGACGTATATTATATATAAGAAGGATTTTATAGAAGTACGGTTGTGTATTTAAGGATTTTTAGTTTCTACCTAGATAGTTCCTTCCTTATAGTAATTCTTAGAATATAATTAGAGTTAATCTATTAGGCAACCACTCTACTAGTTATTATTTGTCAGATAACTTATATAGAGCTATTCATTAATAAAATGGGTTAATTGATTGACGATCTTAATTATGTCTTATTATTAATTGACCTAGGGTCCCTAGGCTTAGACGAAGATATTTATAATACACGTAACCCGTATACGTAACCCGTGCACGTCCTACGCTATAGAGAATATAGATTATCTAACACACCCCCTTAGCTTCAACCTAGTCGAGGACAAAGCTAACCACCTTCTCGTGTCCGTTAGTGCGTTAATTAAACTATAATCTCATCTAAATCCTTCCGTCTCGTTCTGATATTCTCCCTTAGGTCCTCTAATTACTTCTCCTTATTCAGCTGCTCCTTAATATCCACTATTCCGATTATATTAACGAAGCTTTAAAACCTCTACTTAGGTAGGGCCTTCGTAAGTCCATCGGCGATTATCTCCTTCGTCGCTGTCTATTAAAATCGTACTCGTCTCATTACGTATTCTTAACGTAGCTAGTATTAATGGATATTAACGTGTCGGAGCTTTATAATTAGCTTTGCCGTATCTTCTATAATTAGTTAGAGCGTTTAGGTGTTATTATATTTAATAATTAAGGGCTTATTTAGCTGTAACGTTATTGCTTTAAATAGCCTGCTAATAAAGATAGCTTCCTTTACTATCTGTAATAGGGCTAACAGCTTGGCTTTTATGCTCAACGTTATAACTATACCCTACTTATTTGCTCTCTAGGCAATTGGCCCCCTAAATAGCTTTATAATGTATCCTTGCGAGCTCTTTTTATTAACGGAATTGTCCGTAAATAATGCGTCGCTAGCATAGATAAATAATTACGCTTTACTTCTACCGTCTCCGTTATCTCATCCTTAGTCACGTATTCCTTTATCTCTCCCTCTACTATTTATTCCTTCCTTATCTCCTCTATAGTAGATTACTCTACTCCTTGTGCCATATAGGTACTAGATAACTCTATCTGCCGCTTAATAGTGCTTTTGGCTTAAGTCCTAATTAAACCTTACCAGCTATAATACTGTAAAGGCAATATCCGGACGCGTTATAGTAGCTATATAGAGTACTAAACCCAGTTTTCTTTAATATAGCATCGTAGAAGCTAGTAGGGATATAGGACAGACTAATAGGTCTGTATTGGGGGACGGACGCATCGGACGGATTATATGGTGATCGGTAGGAAGGAGTTCCGATTCTACTATAGGTGTTACGGCACTGACGCGCGTAACCTAGATAGGGCCTAGTCAGGGGGGTTCGCTTACGTCTTGGCTCCATGTATATAGACGTGTCCTTTCCACGACCTTCTTCTTCTCCTCATCTTGATATCCGGGTCAATAGACATTCCAATTATACAGGCTTGCATACGTTCTAAACGGCGCTCGTGCCTCAATTGACTGAGTTACTGTGACAATAGGAGTGTCTAGAAGACGCCCTCTAAGATCTATTTTATACTGGTTAGCTATCTTCTTAATATAGGCTTCCTAGAATAGCTATAGGAGCCTCTGGCTATAATCGCGTAGTATATAGATTCCTAGGAACCATTTTAGCTCGCTAAGGGTACTTACTAGTATTCCTTACTTAGCTCCTTAATTGCTTCTTAAGCTTTCTTATCTATCTTTTAGTAGCAGAAGATAATATCGTCGACGTAGAAGAAGACGACTATTCCACCTTTTAGCATAACGTACGGCTCCTAAGGGACCTCTTTAAAACCTAATTCGTTCAAGGAGCTCGTGAGGTTCTTTTACTATAATAGTGGTGATCGTCGTAGTCCGTAAAGGGCTTTTCTTAAGCGTAGTACTTTGTCTATCTTTCCTTTATTAAACCCTAGCGGTAGCTTTATATAGACGACTTTATCAAGATCGCAATAAACAAACGCATTAACTGTATCTATCTATGTCGTCTCCAGGTCAAATTTTGCAGTGATCGCTATAAGGGTTCGGAAGGTCGTACTAGCTAATATAGTAGCTCTCGTAGGTAGGTCTCCTGGGGCCTGTTAATTTCCATAGACTACTAAGCGTGCCTTACATTTCTGGAGAAATCTGTACTTATCCGTCTTGTAGATAAACACCTATATTAAGCTAAGGACCTGCTATCCCTTTACATACTTCTTATCTATTTCTTAAAATAACCTCATTTAATAATAAGATTGGAGATAGGCTTGTTAAGCCTCTTAAAACTAATCTTAAAGAGGATACATATTAAGGTTGCGGATTAACTAAGGTGGCGGAGGTAAGTTCTTCCTTTATAATCTAACATTACGTATTCTACTTAATTTAAGCTTACTATCGTTAAGTTAACTATTAAGGTTAAACTTCCTTCCTGCTAAGAAGGCGCCGTAATAGGCTAAAGTGATCCTTTTAGTAACAAAGTCTTTAAACCTATAATCGCCGGCTTCCTTAAATAAGTCTTTAACTAAGTCATTAAACACCCCCTAAGTGTAAAACCTATTTCCTACTTGGTTAATAATGTCCTAATTAGTATCTTATATCTCTAACTTTATAAAATACTTAATGTAAAAGGCATATAGAGATTCTTCGTCTTCTTCCGTTAGAGGTAGCGTATAATATACGTCTTTAAGAGCTCTTACAAGCTTAAGATCTGCTAACTTATTAAAGGCTTAAACTGGCTCATTATTAACATTATCGTCTTCCTCTTGACTTAACGGTTTAAGTACTTCTTTATTGTCTTCTAGAAGAACCTTATTCTTAATCAGGGTATTAGGGAGTTAAATCTTCTTAATTAGCATATCTAGCTCAGCGTGTAGGTCCTTTAAGATGTCCGTTCGCTTGCCATTAAAGAACGTCTTCTCGTTAAAGATAACGTCCCTAGTAGAGATGATAATACCTTTATATAGGATCCAGATCCTATAGATATTAGTAGAGTTATAGCCGATGAGATAGCCGATATAGGCTCGCGGATCTAGCTTGCTTAGCCTTTTCTTCTTTAGCTAGGCGTCTGACGTTATCGCGTACGCCCTATAGCCATAAGCTTTTAGGTGCGCTAGTTGTAGTTTTCTTAGTCTTCTATTGGCTAGGAAGGTATAGAACCTCTTATATAGCGATTTCCATCCATTGCTTTCTTATGGCGTTTAATCTCAAAGGTAGACTATATAGTTAACTATCTCGTTCCATAGATTGTGTAGTAAATTAGCAGCAATTCTTATTGCTTATGCTCTCTTAATAATTACACCCCCTAAGCGTTTAGCGGTACCGTTTTAAGCTTAGGTGTATAGCGCCAAAGGCTTAAATATAATCCCTTATATCCGTAGCTATTTAAGGGTTCTCTTTTTCCCTAGCTTATTATCTAATCTAATGGTGTTAACCTTAAGGTTATACCTTAGACAAATCCACTAGATAAAATCTTTAAGCACTTATAGTATCTCCTTCTCCTTGCTATGCGTTGTTATAAAATACGGGAAGGATCTTCCTAAGAAAGTGTTATGGATAAGTATAACTCGTATAAATCCGGTATACGCTTCCTTAAGGTTAGTCTAGTTAATATAGAGGTTAAGATAGGGTTTATTAATTTTCTATTTTAGGAACCTTCGTAAGACCTAACGCTTAATTTTAGCGAGACTGTAATATTAACATTCCGTTATCTTTAGGCCTTAAAGCTTAACTCTTAAGGCGTTAAGACCTAAATAATAAAGGCTTATAGGTCCTGGATAACCTAGACGCAGATACTATAAATATCTATCTCCTTTTAAATCTAGACAAGCGTCTTTTAACGATACTCTGCGCTTCCTTTAGCGTAGCAGTCGGCTTATATTAAACGCTAATAGACTTCCTAGTCGGACGTATTTAATAGTCTATTATCCGTAACGTTCTCCTATTTAACATAGAACTAAGTTATCCTTTTAAACTAGAAGATTATTCTCTTCTTTATTGTCCTAGTAGTACCCTTATTTTTAAAGTAGACGGAATAACACTAGATTTATATTAAAGTCCATATAAAAGGCAATGTCCTTAAGACATAGGATTCCCTTACTCTTATCTAGTTTTATAACTTAAACGGTAATGTCGCTATAGCCTAGTATAGGCACTTCTAAGCTGCCGGCGATAACGTATTTAAATCTTAAAGCTTTCCTAAAGTTATAAAAACGAGAGAGGTTATTAAAGATATAGAGAGTGGTTCCTAAGTTAAGAATAGTTAATAGCTTTAGTAGATGGATTTAACCTATATAGTACGATTCTAGGAATATCGCATTAGCTTCTCCCTTAATCTTAACTCCCTAACTCTCGTCCTATCGTTATTAAGCCTCGTCTTCTTATTCTTTAAGTCTAATCTTTATAACTTAGTTAGTAAGATCCTTATTCTTTTCTACCTTCTTTAGCACCCTTTTAATGTAAGCATCTCCGATTATAACTCCTTCGGGTCTCTTATCTTCAAATAAATACCAATAGTCCTATAGGGAATGTCCTTATTTCTTACACGCTAAGTACACGGGTAGTAGCTTCTTATAGGATGTCTCCTTATATACTAGTGACCTAGCTCTCTTTAAGCGTCTAGTACATACTAAGGTTCCTTTCCCTAGACCTTTAGTAGTATTAGAGTAATCCATTATAGCTTACTCTACAAAGTCTGCATTAAAGGTACTCCCTCTTATAGTAGTATTAGCTTTCTTTAAGGGTATTCTAAGTCCTTTTTACAGCTCCTTTACTACTCTGCGGTATTTGGAAGATCTTAACTTCTAAGGGTTATTTAACTCGGTAGTATACTTTATATAATAAGTATTGCTAAAAGGTTAAATAACTTCTGCTAATTCTTAAAGCCAGATTCTATTGGACATTTAAGGGATCTTATACTTCTCTCCTAGTACTATTACATGTTCCCATTAATCTAACCACTAATTCAATTTTAATAAGTGTTTAAACCCCTTAAGGGCTTCTATATACTAGTGTTATACCTTTTTCCTAACAAATAATAAGGTAGGTTCTATATTCTCCTTTAGTTAAGATAGCCATTCTTTAACTATTAAGGAAGGGTTAAGCAGTAGCTTCTTCTAAATCGATACTGTGGACGTAATTTAGGTGCGGATCTTTTAAAGGTGCTCTTCTTGTTTCAGGAAATACTTTATGTCCTAGTCGTAGTATCGTCTACTATTCTTATACGCCCTCTATTAATTCGTCAAGAGCTGTGCATATAAGGTTACATTCTCATTAAAATCTGTGACTTCTAGATAGGCTGGTTCTTATAGTAGACCTCGTTAAGGTGCTTCCTTATCTGGGTCAACGTGGGCCCAAATTCGTTTGTCCACGAAGGCTTATAGTTGCCAGATCCATTGCTCCCAGTCTTCTGGCTTATTGAGGATGATCGTGGTAGACGAACTCGACCTCGGTGGAGTCATTTGACTGATAGGCAGATGGGAATTGAGATGGAATTCGTCGTCAGGATCGTCCTTGTCGCAGGATCGTCCTTGTCGTCAGGATCGTCCTTGTCGTCAGGATCGTCCTTGTCGTCAGGATCGTCCTTTGACGATTGAGGTGGAGTCTTGTGGAATCTCGTGGAATCTCGTGGAATCTCGTGGAATCTCGTCCTGTGACAATTGAGGTAGGATTTCGATCAGGGTCGTCTTGTGACGATGAGGTGTCAGAGTCTGATGATAAGGTAGAATTTCTTTAAATGACTGAGTAATAGCTGAATAGCTTCTTGTGTCGGCGGACCGGGCTCATAACTGTCAGATAACTCATATAGAGCTATTCATTGATGAAATGGGTTGATTGATTAACGATCTTAATCGTGTCTCATCATTAATTGACCTAGGGTCCCTGGGCTTAGACGAAGATATTTACAATACACGTGACCCGTGCACGTGACCCGTGCACGTCCTACGCCACAGAGAATATAGATTATCTGACATTATTACGTTGCTAACTTTAATTTGCATCACCTATACACCTAGCCTATTAACGAGCCTATCGTAGTTCTTGCTATAAGGTTCCGTTACATATACTCTACTAAACGGACTTAGGAGTATATATTAAGATAGCTTTTCTATAGCGCCTTAAGGAGATAACTACTTATACTTAATAGTTACTAATTAAAAGAGAGGCTATATAGGCTATATAATAGTAAAAGGAAAGGTTTTACCTAGCTCTAAATAGTAGTATAGTTTCTCTTTTATATATATATATATACCTATATAGACCCTAATAGAAGCTATAATAGCGTAATTAAATATCTTATCATAATAATAATAAGTAATTTTACTCTATAGTATTACTATTCTATAACTTACTTTCTTTTTACTTATACTTTATATATATTTCTTTAGTATTAGTCTATCTATTACTATATTATAGTAGTTAGTTTTTTAATATTCCTTTATACTTTACTTTCTTTCTTATTCTTATTCTTATCCTTATTAACCTCTTATATATTCTCTTTACCTTTATATACTAGCCTAGGCCTTAATATAGCGCTATTTTCTTTTACTTTTTCTATATTCTTTACTAATATATCCTTCCTACTATAAAGCTCTTAGGGAGTACTTTCTTAAAGGGTACTAAAGTTCTTATATAGTTTACCTAGGTATATTTTAATATTCTTTATCTTTTTTTATTATAATATAAGTTAAACTAAAACTTTAACTAATAACTACTAACTCTAATATTTTACGCACTATTTATATAGTAATATTTTTACCCTTATTAATATTATAAAAATCGCTTTATANAATTATAGAAGACTCTCCCTACCTACTATATATCTACTTTATAGCCTTAAGCAACACATTATTATAGAGGAGTAGTAATTATATACTCTATAGCTATATAGAGCTATTAAGTTTTATAAAGGAGTAGTATAAAGTTTAGGGNTTAAGAAAGTTTATATATAGAGCTCTATATAAAGTATAAAGCCCTATAAAATCTTTATAGAAAATCAATTATAAGTATACCTTATAATTTAAAAAGATAAAGATATTTATAGTAGCTAAACGTACGCGTTTAAAGGTAGCTATAGCCTCTATAATAGCCTATATAATAGCTAATAGAGTAACCCTAATAGGAGGAAGATATATTTATAACTAGGTCTTTCTACTTTACCGCTTAGTAGAAGTCTCTTACTCTCCTTTATTCTTTTAATATATATATACTAACTTATAGTGGATATAGGCGTATACTGGTTAATAGATAGAGCTACGCCCTATTTCTTCTAGCTCTTATAATCCTCTTATTTCTTCTTCTTCTTCTTCTTTTCCTTTTTTTACTCCTACTCCTCCTCTACCCTAGTAGATTTTAGCTACGCCCTACTCCTAGTAAAGATGTACTAGTAGGTTATAGGTAGAGTAAGAAGAATTTTCTCCTATATAAAGATAGCTACTATTCCTAAATACCGCTAATACCTACCCTAGTTTATATTCTATACTAGATATAGGCTTTTATTACACCATATTTTATATAGGTTAGGTATATAAGCTAGGCCTAAATATTATAAGGGATCCTCTATTATAGGGTATTAATTATTAGTTTATTATAGAGCGGGCTATATATAAGTATAATTACTATAAGGCCCTATAGTAGCTAGAGAAGAGAAAAATTAAATCTATAAAAAGAATTACTACTTCTCTTACTATATTAATAGTACTATATACGTTCCCGCGTAGGTAAACTACTTATATAATCTCTAGCGGCTACTAGCGGAATTAAAAGGCGTAAATATATATATATATAGCGGACGCCTAGATTAAAAGAATTTTATAGATCTATCTACTACTATAATAATTCCTTTATATTCTAATCCCTTAGCACTATAATTAATAAGCGGCTTATATAGTAGCTTTAAAGTATTTATACCTTTTAAGCCTATAGGTAGCTATACTACTAGATTAGATCCTTATATCTTTATACTAGCCGTAATGCCTTATTTGCGTAACTATATATATTTAATAGAGAGGATAAGTAACTTAAGCGCTATAGCCAAGTATTTAAAAACCTAAATATAGCAACTCTTAGGACGATTTATGAGGTTCTATATGATAGTAATCCTTTTATATAGTATTTATAGATAAATATATAGCGTATTTAGAATAATAGAAACTATAAGTACTAACCCCTACATATATAATTATCCTACTATAAGTAAGGTTACTACTTTTATCCCTACCTCTATATAAGCTATATAAGGTATTTTCTAGATTATACTATAGAATAAGGAGGGAGGCTTAGAGTTTATTAATAAGTAGCTACCTATTTACCTCCCCCTTTACTANTCTTTACTNTACCCACGTAGTAAGCTTAGCTAGTAGATTAACTACCCCCTTATAAATAGGGTATAGGTACTATAGGATTATATAATAAATATTAATAATACTATCCCTTATAATATTAAGGCCTTTAAAATAAGTAGTTTATATAGGAATAATACNATATTTCTAAGTANGGGTACTAAATTTAGCTAATNTAATTAGCTAGTTCTTATTAATAACCTAATAACCTATTTTAACGTTATAAGGGATAGGAGAGGACTTTATAGCTAGTAATAATAAGGTTAATAAGGCTAATACTATACGCTAAGGCTATAATAGATATAAATACGTCTTATAGTAGTAGTAGTAGTAGAAATATTACCTATAGTTCTAACGTCCTATTTCCTCCTAGCTTTTTACTAAAAGGCTACTTTATAAGATTATAGTAGATATATACCTTAATTACTAACGTCCGCCTCTAGTAGCTACGCTATAACTAGAAGAACCTATAGATTATATAGTATACAAGTATACTTAACTAGCTCTACCTTAATAATTAGGNTATAGGACGTANTATTAGNTAGAATATTATNCTTCCNATATNTTATATAAGCTTTCCACACTAGATATATAACACCTATTTTAACGCTATAGTACTTACTTGGTATTATAGCTCCCCTACCAATTTTATTACCTTTACGTATAACCTATACTAGTAAGAAATCTAGGCGGAGCTGAAAGTAGGCTAGAGTATAAGAAATTACCTAGATTTAGTAGATTATGTCTTTTAGATTAAGCTAAAGTAGCTATAGTATAAGATTTTAAAGTCCTGCGTTCTAGGTAATACTACTATAATTAATTAAACTATTAAGTTTTAGAAGTGTAGGCTCCCTTATATATATATATACCAGTAATTATAAAGCCTAGCTTACGGCTAGTAACTATAAAAGATATTAATCTAGTTATTTAGACGGATATTTTAGACTTAATAGCGGAGCCGCTCCTATATAACGTTGTTATCTATAGTACCTCCGCGCCCTATATATAGATTCTAGATCCCTTATACCTTTTAAGAGGAAACTATAGTTAGAAATAATAATAAGCCGCTATATAAGCGCCTATAGAATAGCCCTACCTTTATAAAGCCTAGCTAGAGCTATATATAGAGTAGTAGAGATATAGCGCCCTAATATGTATATTAACGTAGAGCCCTATATAGGGTACTACGCTATAAAGTACGCGTTTAAATATATATATAAAGGCCCTAATTACGCTATTATAACCCTAGAAGCCTAGGCAGCTGGAGCTAAGCTATAGTACCTTATAGATAAAATTAAGGAGTATATACACGCCCTATATATTACCGCGTATAAAGCTCTAGAGAGAATTTATAAGTGCTATATATATAGCTGCTCTATTCCTATATAGCAGCTTATAATCTATATAAACGGCTAGTAGTTTATTATAATCTAGCCTAATTAGGCTTTAGAGAAGCGTCTTACCTAGGATACTATATATAGAACTATACTTATATAGTTCTTTATAGAGAATATAAGATAGNNTATAGAAATATTCTATTATNACTTTCCTACTTACTATACGTAGAATAAGCGGCGTAAGTAGTAGCTCCCTTACTATAAGGAGTTCTTTATTAGCTTTATTATTTAGATTCTAATTAGCGCGGGGGAGGTATACTACTTATAGCTTCTTCTAGTTAATATTACTAGCTAGTACTTTTTTAAAGGCGTAAGGATACCCTACCTTTTAAGTAGTATACTTTATATATAGCTTACTTTAGGATAATATAGAGTATATATAAGCACTACATAAGGCCGCGTACTTTTAGCTTAGAAGGTAGTTCCGCGAGCTATTTATTATTATACTAGCTAGCTAGCTAGCTATAGGTCTATAGATCCGCGCGCCCTATAGAATCTATTCTAAAGGGAGCTAGCAGATAACTACTTTTACTAACTATATATAATCTATACGGTTCTTAACTTAACCTAGAAGTAGGCTAAAGACCTTATGCATTACTATCTACGCGCTTTACTTATTAGTTATAACCTTAATCTAGAATACTATTACCTTACTAAGCCCTAATATAAATAGATTAAGGAGTATACTTTACTTTAGAATTAGCTTCTATATAAATAACTTGGATTTTCTATAAAGGACTTATGAGCGGAGGTTATAGAAGGCGTTCCTTCACTTAATATAGGGTAGCACTTAATTTTTAGCACGCTTAACTATATAGTAGATACTAATAAGGGCGGTCTCTTCTTTATTAATAGCCCTAGTAGTATTAAAAAGATATTTTTATATAATACTGTACTTATCTAGTAAATGTTATAGAACTATATAGCGCTAGCAGTTACTACCCTAGGTATTATAATAACACTACCCTCTAGTAGAACTACTACCTACTTANACTTTAAGATCCTAATTAATGTAGATAAGAATAACACCTATAGTATTTAGAAGTAGTCCTACTTATAGAGCTTCTATAGTAGACCCGCCTTATCTTTTAGGATAAGTTAGTTATATACTACCGCTACGCTATTAAGGCTGTATTACGTACTTTATAGAACCTCTATAGTACTAATAAACCTAGGCGCCAGCTCCCCTTTAGCGGAATTATAGTATACTTCTATAGTAACTTCCGCTAGACCCTACCTGTTATAAAAAATAGTACCTATAGGTAGATTATAGGCGCGTCTTTAAAGCGCTCCTTTCTATAGCGCTATATATACGTCTATAACGCCCTAGTCTTACTACTCCTAAGCGCTAGAAGATTGCTATATTTATAGGNCNGTTNCTCTATATTAANAAGTATATTAATTTAAATAGTATAATAGGATAAGCGTAACTAGGCTATTAGTAATAGCTAGGAGGCTCTTATAACTAAGGTATTTCTAAATATAAGGCGCTAGCTTTTTACCCTAGAGCTTTTATACAATTCTACTATTCTTACGCCTAAAAATAACGTGGTTAATATACTAAATAGCCCTTTACTTACTAGTATACCTAGGCGCTAGACTAGAAGGAGAAGCTTTATAATAACCTTTATAATAACCTATGCATCTTAATAGAAGTTAAGGTAGGAGATAAAGAATATAGGTTTTATATCTATTATAAGACCACTTATAGTACGCCTAAGGGCTAAGGTAGATAGGTAAGGAGTAAAGTAACTACTAGTTAGCCTAAGTTTAAAGAGTTTTAAGTAAAGGCGCTAATAATACTAATAGTCTCCTATCTAAGTAGTCTTTAACTTAAGTACTAACTATAAAGGTAATAGTTATCTACTATAACTATAATAAGTAAGGACACTATTCTAATAAATACCCTATACTAAAGTAAGGAGTATAAGATAGTTACTAACTTGGAAAAGTTAGAAAATAGGTAGCTTTAAAAAAAATCTATACTTAAAATAGATTAAAGTAATCTATATAGCGCCTATATAACTAGGAGAGATCTTAAGAGGCATAGCCTTTATAGTACTATATATAGTTATATTAAGCGGCGTAGATCTTAATATAATAAGCTTACTTAACTCTAGTATATGTCACGGGACACCCCCATGACACCTTATACACGTCCACCTGTTTCCACCGACTTAGCAATTAGAGACCAACCGCGAAATGGCAATCTAACAGCAATCTAATGGCAATCTAACGGCAATCTACGGCATTCTGCTATATTCTGCCAAGTTCTGCTAGGACCACGACCTGAACCCTATTCTGCCTATACACGTATTAACTAAGCAACTAAGTTAACAATATATACCCTTTCTTCCCGTTTTCCTACCTTCTTTCCTTACGCAAGGTCTTAACTTTATCACGCAGTTCATATATATAGCTTAATAATACCTACTTCGCTATATATTATTACCGCTTATGCTTACTTTGTAACACTATGTTACGTTAAAAACTTATACCACCCTCCAAAAATGCAGAATGACCCTAAAGCCCCCATAACGGCCGACGCTATTATAGCCGCACTCTAAGAATAATTAGCAGGTATATAAAAGTCCTTTATGGACGCCTTTATATAGTACCAAGCTACTTTAACTTAATAGCAAGCCGAACAAGAAGCACGATAATAATAATTAATTAAAGCACTTTAAGAAGAAGTCCGCATCCTTAAGATGCCTATATTAAGGCCCCCAAGACTAAACGCTATCTCTAGAGATGAATACGCGGAACGCAAGCCCCGAATTAGTAGTTACTCACCCTATAGAGCCGACTACCGCACCAAAACAATCCGAGAAACTACTAGACCCCCTAGTATTTACCGGTAAACAATAAAAGCTTCAGTTATTCTTAAGCCGGCTTAAGAATAAGCTAACTAGTAATGCTAACTGCTACCTAACCAAAGCTAACTAACTCTATTACGCTCTAAGTTAACTAGAAGGAGACGCAGCTAACCTTATTAAACCTCTCCAACTAAACTTAGTATAAAGCCTAGTTACACTTCTTAAAGCTATATATAGTAACCCAAACCGCTAAGCTACCGCTTAAAGAAAGATAAACTAAATAACTTAAGAAAAGAAAAGTTTCCTAGTATACTTCTCCGAATTTAACTGCTATGTAAAGGAAATAGGCTGGAATAACTCCGCACTAATTAATAGCCTTATTAAATTCCTAAGCCCTAAACTAAAAACCTCCCTAATAGGCGTAGACCTCCCGGAAACTCTTAACGCCTACGTAAACGTTATTAATAAACGGTATAACGATATACTACACCTCATACTAAAGCCCGTTTATTAGTATAATACAATAACCCCATAAACGCCTATTAAGTTATCGTCTTAACCTAAGCACCCTAACGCTATAGATATTAATACTGGGACCCTAGGATACGCCCTATTAGGGTCCTCTAAATAAGAATAACGCATTAAGCTAGGCCTCTACTTTAAATGTGGAAGTGGCTCCTACCTCTTAAACTACTACTCCGTCCCTATACCCTAAAACGATTTACGAACAGCCAGCACTGGCAGCCGTTTACTATATTAATCTTCCGGTTACTGTCCCTAATCTTTATCTAGTTCCAGCCCTACGTCTAATAAGTACCACTTATAAGGACGAAGCTCCAACTGACGTCCTATAAGAACCCCGCCCCGATCGCCTCTAAAAGAAAGGTTCTAGAGCTAAGTTGCTCTCCGGGACAGCTCTGCCATAGGATCTCGTTAAACGCATTTAACGTCACGAACTCCGACTCTTGGGACTATAGCATAACTATCAACTACTGCCTTTAGTAGAATAGTTAAAAGGCTAACGCTTAAATCCTAATTAATATAGGAGCTAGCGGTATAGGATTTATTAACAGGATCTTTATGTAAAATAATAGTTTTACCTTAACCCCCCTTAACCGGCATATTAACGTATTTAGATTTAATAGCAAACATACTATCTTAGGCCGTATTACCTACGTAGTAGCCCTAAGACTTTAATACCTAAACCATAAAGAACTAATTAAGCTTTTTATTACTACCCTAGGTTACCTAGTAATCCTTAAATAACCCTAGATAAAGCTATATAAGGTAACTATTAATTAAAATAACCTTAAGCTTCTATTTACTGCCTCCTATTATAAGTAGAAGTGTTATATAACATACCGCCTTAACCCTAAACTAAAATCTAGGAAATCCGCTAAGATCTACCAGCCTAAGATTTCTACCAATGTCCACCCTACGCCTAAGGAATCTACCAGATTCCACCAACCCGGGAATTCCACCGAACTCCACGAATTAGCCCTAAGCACTACACCACCCTAAGCTAAGTAAAAGCTTAAGCTCTATATACGAAAATACTAGAAGGACTAGTATTCCACTATAAAAAGGATTCTTAAAGAACCCGAACCCAAATCTAATACTAACTCTATACCTAATACCGAACCTAAACCTAAATAAGAAACTATAGACAATCCAAGCGAGCTTAGTACCCTAGATATCTATATAATTAGAGCTACCCCACTAGTATAACTTACTAAGAAACCTAAATATATAATCTTCGCTGTTACAATAGCCGATATTAAAAAGGCCTTAGCACTAAAGAAGCACACTAACCCTGCCACAAAGGTACTAATAGAGTATTATTATTACCTAGATGCATTCTTATAAAAGAAAGCCGATAAGCTACTAGAACACCAACTATACAACTATAAGATTATACTTAAAGAAGGAAAGCAGCCTGGATTTAGACCCTTATACAGGATATCTTAAAATAAACTCCAAGTGCTATAAAAGTATTTAGACGAAAACCTAAGTAAAGGATTTATTAGAGTAAGCTTGTCGCCTATAGCCGTATTAGTAATCTTCGTTAAGAAACCTAGTAGCGGTCTGCGCTTCTATATAGACTACTAAGCTCTTAACACTATTACCGTTAAGAACCGATATCCAATCCCGTTAATATAAGAGACGCTAAACTAACTAAATAAGGCTTGTTACTACACAAAGCTTAATATTATTTCTGCATTTAACCGTCTCCGCATTGCAAAAGGGGACAAATGGCTTACTATATTTCGTACCCAATATAGACTATTTAAGTACTTAGTAATACCCTTCAGCCTCGCAAACGCCCTAAGCTCGTTTTAACATTATATAAACGACACCCTACACCCCTACCTAGACATCTTCTGTACTGCTTATATTAACGACATCCTAATATATAGTAATAACCTAACCAAATATCGGAAATACGTTGACCTTATCCTATAAGCCCTACACGGAGCTAGTTTATAATTGGATATAGATAAATACGAGTTCTATAAAATGGAAGTCCTATACCTTAGACTCCTTATTTCTATAAACGGTATATAAATGGACCTAAAGAAAGTCAAAGTAATTATAAACTAGTAAGAACCTAAGAACGTTAAGGACGTAAGAGCCTTTATAGGATTTGCTAATTTCTACTAACAGTTTATTAATAACTTCTCCGCCCTAGTTTTACCCCTTATAGCTCTAACCTAAAAGGATAAAGTCTTTGTTTTTAATAAGGAATATAAAAAGGCCTTTGCCTATCTAAAGGTTATATTTACTACTACGCCTATACTCTAATACTTTAACCTAAACCAAATAAGTGTTATAAAAGCCAACTTATCTAACTACGTCACTAGAGGCATCCTATCTTAATATAACGAGGATGGAGTATTATACCCTATAGTATACTTCTTAAAATAACTAAGCCTAGCCGAATATAACTATAAGATCTATAATAAGGAATTGTTAGCTATTATTAGGTGTTTTAAATAATAGCGACCTAAACTAGAAGGCGCTAGATTTCTAATTAAGGTCCTTAGTAACTATAAGAACCTATAGTACTTTATAACTATAAAATAGCTAAGTTATTATTAGGCCCGCTAGTTAAAATATCTGTCTTATTTCTAATTCTTAATTATATACCGCCTAGGCGTCTAAGGTTAGAAGCCTAATACCTTAACCCAACACTCGCAAGACGCGCCAGCCCTAGAAAAAGCGCGCTCTTACCGAAATTAGACCCTACTTTACCCTAAACTATTTAACCCTCCTACTAAAGATCTTACGGTACACGTCCTTAAAATAACTAATTGATTAATTAAATAGATTATAGTTAATAAATACCTAAATAATAAGTTTATTTAAGAGACGCTTAAGCTAATATAAGATAGCATTAGACGCTCTAAAAAGATTTCTCTAAGTAAATGTAAAGCCTATAGAAACCGCTTATATTACCAAAACCATCTAGTTGTCCCTAATTACGATAAGCTTAAGCTTAAACTCCTTAAATATGTATATAATCTACCTATCGCCGGCCACCTAGGCTAAGGAAAGACCCTAGAACTACTCTAACGGGAGTATTATTAGCCAAATATACACAATATAACACAAAGGTATATCTTTAGCTGCCATACCTACTGACGAGCTAAAGCCTCGCATAAGACGTATAACGGTCTTTTAAAGCCGCTGCCTATTCCGGACCGAAGATAGAAGGATATCTTAATTAACTTTATTATTAACCTTCCTAATAGTAGAGGCTGTATAAATATTATAGTAGTTATAAACCGACTATCTAAAATAAAATACTTAATCGCCTGCCCTAATATATTAACGCCTACTATCGCCTAACTATTCCTAGATTATATATAGAAACTCTACAGACTCCCTAAAACAATTATCTCCGATAGAGGTAGCTAGTTTATCTTAGCATTCTAGAAAGAACTAACTACTTAACTCTGTATTAAAGCACTATTATTTACCGCGTATTACCTAGAAACGGATAGCTAAATGGAACGTGTAAATGCTATAATAGAATAGTATATTTGGATATACACGTCGTATTTATAGGATGACTGGATTAACTAGCTCGCATTTACCGAGTTTACTATAAATAATTCCGTCTCGGAAACCACGAAAGTCTCCCCATTCCTAGCCAATTACGGCCAGCACCCACAAATAGGTTTTAAACCCTTTAGTAATGTTCCTTACCCTACTTATTACGCCTTATAAGTCGCAGAAGTAAATAAATTCGTAGAGAAGATAGAGGAACTATAACAGTTCCTTACTAATGAGATAATATAGGCTTAATCTGTTTATAAAGCCGCAGTAAATAAGAAACAAACCCCAGTACCGGCCTACTAAATTAGCAATTTCGTCTGACTAGATATAAGAAATCTGAATACAAAACAACCTACTAAGAAACTTAATTAGAAGAACGCTGGCCCTTATAAGGTTAAAAAGGTTATCTCTTCTTATACCTACTAACTGAAGCTCCCTAATACGGTTAAAATCCACCCCGTATTCCATATATTAGTCCTCCGCCCTACTACCCCCATATTAGATGCCCTGCCTAAACAGATATAAGACCCTCCCCCACTAGTTAAAGTGGATGGTGAGAACGAGTACTTTATTAAAAGAATTAACGATATTAAGTACGATAAATAGAAACGCTAATATATATATCTTATAAAATGGAGAGGCTTTACTAAGTCCTTATAGGAACCCATTAACTCTATAGGACTTATATAAGCTACAGAAGACTTTTATAAACTCTACCCAGAACTACCACAGCCCCATCTCACAGAAGCTTAAGTTTAAAGGGGGGGTACTATCACGGGACACCCCTATAACACCTTATATACGTCTACCTGTTTCCACTAACTTAGCAATTAGAGACTAACTATAAAATAGTAATCTAATGGTAATCTAATGGCAATCTAACGGCAATTTACGGCATTTTGCTATATTCTGCTAAGTTCTACTAAATTCTGCCAAGTTCTGCTAGGACCATAACTTGAACCCTATTCTGCCTATATACGTATTAACTAAGCAACTAAGTTAACGATATATGCCCTTTCTTCCCGTTTTCCTACCTTCTTTCCTTACGCAACGTTTTAACTTCATTACGCAGTTCATGTATATAGCTTAATAATACCTACTTCGCTATATATTATCACCGCTTGTGCTCACTCCGTGACAGTATAGGTAAAGAGGCCTTTATATACTATAAGCTATAGCTAATTATTAAGTAATAAATATAACTAAAGTTTTATAAAAATTAAAGGATAGGGGGTTATTATATCTATCACATATCTGGGGGGGTCATTTGGCGCGGTTACGACCCGGGTTAATACGAGGTTAGGGCCACCCCTGCTGATAACGCCCCCGAACCCCGCACGAGGTCGCGCAGCGACCGCCCCCGAGTACCCTCGCACGCGAATTTGGGCGAAAAGGTACATAATTTAAGTTTGATCGGTACTTCTGGGCGGTCGCGTAATGTTACTCTAAATTTAAAACACTTGCACTGCAGTAACCAAGACACCTTAACGTAGGACTATACTCTAGTGACCGAGACGTCTCAATATAGGACTGCACTATGGTCACTGCGGTCCTATATTAAGGCGTCTTGGTCACTATAGTCCTATATCAAGGCGTCTCGGTTGCTGCAGTGTAGTCATACATTAAGGCGTCTCAGTCACTGGTGCAGTTGTACATTGAGGCGTCTTAATTACTGCAGTAAAATAACTATTTAGATATTCTTACAAAGCCAATCTAAAGAATGCTGGCCCCGTAGCTGTTCCAGCTGGTTAATAGCCTATCTCTTATCTCTTACCGTACCGTCTTCTACGCGCCGTCTTATATCCTTAATTATCCTACGGCGACGGCTATAGAATATAGCCTCGCCGTCGACCCGCCAGCGCGCCCCCTAGCAGCGATTAAGAGCTTTAATTGACGGCCTACCCGCTAGCCCTAAAGTCCACTCAGCCCAAAGCTAGAACACCGAATTACCGCCTTAAAGCATCTTATATTTTCTTAGCGGTGCCTATAGGTTAAGGATAAATAGGAGAGGTTAAGTGTTAGCTTGCGGCAGCTACGGCGGGGGTATAGTAGAAGCTTACGGCAGCTGCTACGGGGGTATAGTAGACGTTATGGTAGACGGCTGAGCAGGCTCTACGGCAGTAGACAGTTAAGGACCCCTTAGTATCTCCCTAGGGGTCGTATATACGGGAGAGGGTTTATCTAAAGACGGAATTTAGCTGTTGACGCGTTTAGGAACGGACGCGGGTATAGGTACGGGTACGGGTACGGGCAAAGGCAAGGGTACGGGGCCGTCTAAAGACGGCCGTACGGACTCCGTAGGCCCTATCTAGATACCCGTCTTCCCTTACTAGATCTATATAGGTGCGAATAATGCTAATAATCTTTCCATTTCGCTAAGGCGTTCTAAGATTATCTATACGCGTAATTAAACCCCCTTTATTTCTAAGATCGCGGCCTTATATCTTAGCTTAGCTACGGCCTTATAGGCGGGCCAGTATTTCCGCATTATTATCTTATTTAGCGTAACTACGCTAGCTAGCAAGCTTTCTACCTACGTGGCAAACCTCTAGTACTCCTTATAGCTAAAGAGGGAGTCCTTTTATAGGGGGTAGAGCGGGAACTACTTATATAGGATTACTGAGTCCTATAATAGGATTACCCTAAGTATATAGAGGAGGCGTAAAAATCCTAAGCCTATAAGGTTAAGCCGTACGACCTTATTATTGGCCCTCTCTAGGTGGTAGGTCTCTATGCGTTTTAGCTAGACGTTAGTCTCAGGCCATATCTTTAAGCAAAGGGCCTCCTTCGGCACCTCTCGCGCGCGGGGAAGAAAGTAGCCCTTTTCCTCCTTTAGGAAGCCGGTAATTAACCGTATAAACATACGGGGTAAGTCAGGAAAAAATTTAGCAGCATTTTGCCAGCATTTTTAGCATTTCGCAGCATTTTATAGCATTTAAAACAGACCATACGCATTAAGCAGCATCTAGGCAGCTATATATATATATTATATATATAAATTTTATTTTTAGATAGATAATTGGATATAGTATATTATATAATAATTTTTTTNNNAANTNNNTNNNAANT